>NC_092282.1:12961486-13121486 GCF_036320965.1 Panulirus ornatus
CTTTGTGTCTCCTGCGTGTCGAAGTAAGCGACTTAGACCCTCAGAAGCGGGAGTTGGGTTTGTGACTGGAATTCCAACCCTTCTTGGATATATGACTTTCTAAAGGCAGGAACAGATGGAGGAATCTATTGACAAATTGTCTTCGTGGATTCTGTATTCTGTTTTTGATGGTTTCTCGCCAAGAGAGATACGTCAGGTATGAATTGAATATCACATTCACAATTCTTGTTTAACAAAGAATAAGATCAGCAACAGGAGACGAAGGAGGGAAGAGGAGAAGAGGAGAAATAAGGTGTAAAAGGGAAAGCAAGAGGGTGACAGCAAGGGTTGAAGAAAAAAGAAAAAAAAATGACGGAGTCTTGGAGACGAAGGAGTGTGGGAGACTGGGTAAGGTAGCATTGCGTGAGGGTCACGACCATATCGATCTCCCCCAACACATGAAAATTTCACTATGCCCAGCTCGCCAGCAGGAGCCACCTGTGTCCTCATCAATACTTCGGGAATATCTGTAGATCATATGGCATACACCTCTCCTTTTTCTTGCGCCATGAAGGCAAATCATCCGTACAAGAAAACAATGTTTTGTATACGAGTAAGAATGAGTGTCTGCCACAGCTGTGGACGGGTGCAATGCATACTTATCCTAGTGTTGTATTTGGGGTGGATTATTCTATGTGAGGCACTGTAGATTTATGGGAATTGTGGAGGTATGTTTATGTGGCAATGTTATTGGTCATCACGACCAGTTTCATCCTTCGGCGAGGGTGTCCAGCATATTTGGAAAGAAAAGTAGTTAGAATGTGTGGTGGTAAATGTATCACTAATCATTTACACTCTGCTCTCTGCTCTCTCTCTCTCTCTCTCTCTCTCTCTCTCTCTCTCTCTCTCTCTCTCTCTCTCTCTCTCTCTCTCTCTCTCTCTCTCTCTCTCTCTCTCTCTCTCTCTCTCTCTCTCTCCATGTATATATATATATATATATATATATATATATATATATATATATATATATATATATATATATATATATATATATATATATATATATATATATATATATATATATATATATATATATATATATATATATATATATATATATATATATATATATATATATATATATATATATATATATATATATATATATATATATATATATATATGTGTTTGCGTGTGTGTGTGTGTGTGTGTGTGTGTGTGTGTGTGTGTGTGATTACTATATCTGTTATGGGAAGAGAGTTTTACATGGATAACATTTTATGAATTTACCATGTCTTTAATGAATATAGGTTGCATGTATGCACACACACACACACACACACACACACACACACACACACACACACACACACACACACACACACACACACACACAAACACACAAACAAACACAAACACACACACACAGACACAGCCAAGGTCAGGTACCCATTATCGACCAGCCCCCAGGGGTGAATGAACACCTTGGTTGGGTGGAGGCCGCCTTCCGCACACAGGTTTCGAACCCATTCGGGTCAGACTCGTTGGTTTTGAACAAAATCCTACACACACATCAGATCCCCCTCTCGGCAGACATTGCCTGAATTTGGTACATACAAAAGAAAGTGAAAGTTTTCAAATATCATGTTGTCGTAGGGCTGGCAATGTGGTTGTCGGCCAGAAAGAACGTGCTGCCAGTTGTCTTTAGAACTGTTGTACGTATGATGTGGACGATACAAGTTCAAGGTGGAAATCTATAAGGCACTAAGGATTTCTTTTTCTTTAATCTGTATTATTGGAATCGCAAAAGGAGACATTATAAATAATCATATCATGGTACGTAAAATGTGAAGTATATTTTTAACTCCTTCTGTAATATCCATTTTCTTTAGAATTCTCGTCTCGTGTCATAATGTATTTTGTTACTCTGTGTTTTAGCTCACGTGCACAAAATCATAACTGCCGTGAATGTATGAGGCACCTTAACTAACGAGTGGAAAATGATAGTATAATGTACATAAATGAACTACGTGGGATACAACAGGTTCTTGTCGAAGGCACTTCAGGGGACCATGGTCACCATGGCCTGTGTAATGATCGCTAGATAGATCGGTAGAGGTTGACCTTGTGAGGCACTGATAAACCTGTAGCGACCTGCGGCACCTCTGTATGGCTCTCTGGTAACCTGTAGCAACACTTGTGTGGCTCCCAGGTGCTCTGTGGTAAGGTATGCCTCTATGGTAACCTGTAGCAACACGTGAATGTCTCCCAGGTGCTCTGTGGTAAGGTTATGGCTCTCTGGTGATCCGAAGCAACGCTTGTGTGGCTCCCTGGTGACCTCTGGGTCTCACCTTCACTGACCAGTGGCATACCAACGTGGCTCCTGGACTAATATTGCCGTCGCCAGGTGTGCATGTCCTTACCAACACCCCTTTCTGTCTTGACACTCCGCCAACCCCTCTTCCCCTTCAAGATTAAGTAATACGTGCACAGCTACGGTTTTTGAGAGGTGGTTGGAGGGAGGCGTTGCAGGAGGGATGAAGAGGTAAGAGGTCCTACTTCATACAAACAATTCCTTCCCAAGTAACCATCATCAAATGCCCTTTTCATTTTCTTCACTCTCTAATTCCTTATTCTTTTCCTTACAGACGTATCTTTCTCTATTCCTTCTCTACTTTTACGCATATCTTTTGTCTAATTACAACTCAGACTCATTATTAAAGTTGAGTTTTACAGCTGTAAATGTGATTTCGAAAATGTATGACTTCGGAGATGGCTTCTGGCTTAGTGTTACTTGCCGCTGTGATATGATACCTGCGTTGTTATCTAGTGTTGATGCGGTGTCTGGTCTTGCATTCTGCATGTTTTGTGACAGAATATTGCGCACACAAAGACATACAACTATACTCATCATACACGTATGCATATATACATATATCACACATTTACATATTGGCAGAGAGGGACACATGTACTCATCTATATACACACATGCACTCAGAAGTACTCATACCAACACACACACACACACACACACACACACACACACACACACACACACACACACACACACACACACACACACACACACACACACGTACACAAACGCATTCCTACACAGACAGACAGACATACAATAGCACACACACGTATGTACTGAAACACAGTCAGCTCTTCCTTCTATTCCCATACGTCCACATAAAGACGTTTACCTTTACTCAAGTAGCTTGTGTACCCAGAGAGAGAGAGAGAGAGACACGCTCATTTCTTCAGTCAGGCTCCGGTCATCAATATGAGAGTAACAAGGGTTAGCCACGTCCCGTCTCAGGGTCAATACCATGGCAGCAGACGATCAAGAATTCATAGAGTCTTGCCGATCAGCCGCTGGGACTGGCGAGGCCGCTGGTAAACATCGCAAGGACTGTCTATGCCACAGCGACCTCGGTCCCTCGCTGTGGTGTTAGGCCGGCTGGCCACTGCAGTGTCGACATCATGGCTCCTCTCTCTCTCTCTCTCTCTCTCTCTCTCTCTCTCTCTCTCTCTCTCTCTCTCTCTCTCTCTCTCTCTCTCTCTCTCTCTCTCTCTCTCTCGTCGGAGCGTTATTCAACCATACCATTACAGTATTCTCTTTCCGGCACTGATACGTTACCGTCGTATTTACTCTTTTACGTGACCGTGGTGGTGGTTCGTAATCTCCAGTGCAGTGATGCCATCCAATATTCCCCTACCATACCTGTATTGCTGCTGTGTCGTTATTGTGGCTGTCACATGACTGCGTTGTCTCATTGTCTCACAACGAGATTCAGTGGTTCATTTGTGATGGAATGCTCCGCAACGGCGTTATATATATATATATATATATATATATATATATATATATATATATATATATATATATATATATATATATATTTATATATATATATATATATATATATATATATATATATTTTTTTTTTTTTTTTTTTTTTTTTATACTTTGTCGCTGTCTCCCGCGTTTGCGAGGTAGCGCGAGGAAACAGACGAAAGAAATGGCCCAACCCCCATTACACGTACATACACACGTCCACACACGCAAATATACATACCTACACAGCTTTCCATGGTTTACCCCAGACGCTTCACATGCCTTGATTCAATCCACTGACAGCACGTCAACCCCTGTATACCACATCGCTCCAATTCACTCTATTCCTTGCCCTCCTTTCACCCTCCTGCATGTTCAGGCCCCGATCACACAAAATCTTTTTCACTCCATCTTTCCACCTCCAATTTGGTCTCCCTCTTCTCCTCGTTCCCTCCACCTCCGACACATATATCCTCTTGGTCAATCTTTCCTCACTCATTCTCTCCATGTGCCCAAACCATTTCAAAACACCCTCTTCTGCTCTCTCAACCACGCTCTTTTTATTTCCACACATCTCTCTTACCCTTACGTTACTTACTCGATCAAACCACCTCACACCACACATTGTCCTCAAACATCTCATTTCCAGCACATCCATCCTCCTGCGCACAACTCTATCCATAGCCCACGCCTCGCAACCATACAACATTGTTGGAACCACTATTCCTTCAAACATACCCATTTTTGCTTTCCGAGATAATGTTCTCGACTTCCACACATTTTTCAAGGCTCCCAAAATTTTCGCCCCCTCCCCCACCCTATGATCCACTTCCGCTTCCATGGTTCCATCCGCTGACAGATCCACTCCCAGATATCTAAAACACTTCACTTCCTCCAGTTTTTCTCCATTCAAACTCACCTCCCAATTGACTTGACCCTCAACCCTACTGTACCTAATAACCTTGCTCTTATTCACATTTACTCTTAACTTTCTTCTTCCACACACTTTACCAAACTCAGTCACCAGCTTCTGCAGTTTCTCACATGAATCAGCCACCAGCGCTGTATCATCAGCGAACAACAACTGACTCACTTCCCAAGCTCTCTCATCCCCAACAGACTTCATACTTGCCCCTCTTTCCAGGACTCTTGCATTTACCTCCCTAACAACCCCATCCATAAACAAATTAAACAACCATGGAGACATCACACACCCCTGCCGCAAACCTACATTCACTGAGAACCAATCACTTTCCTCTCTTCCTACACGTACACATGCCTTACATCCTCGATAAAAACTTTTCACTGCTTCTAACAACTTGCCTCCCACACCATATATTCTTAATACCTTCCACAGAGCATCTCTATCAACTCTATCATATGCCTTCTCCAGATCCATAAATGCTACATACAAATCCATTTGCTTTTCTAAGTATTTCTCACATACATTCTTCAAAGCAAACACCTGATCCACACATCCTCTACCACTTCTGAAACCGCACTGCTCTTCCCCAATCTGATGCTCTGTACATGCCTTCACCCTCTCAATCAATACCCTCCCATATAGTTTACCAGGAATACTCAACAAACTTATACCTCTGTAATTTGAGCACTCACTCTTATCCCCTTTGCCTTTGTACAATGGCACTATGCACGCATTCCGCCAATCCTCAGGCACCTCACCATGAGTCATACATACATTAAATAACCTTACCAACCAGTCAACAATACAGTCACCCCCTTTTTTAATAAATTCCACTGCAATACCATCCAAACCTGCTGCCTTGCCGGCTTTCATCTTCCGCAAAGCTTTTACTACCTCTTCTCTGTTTACCAAATCATTTTCCCTAACCCTCTCACTTTGCACACCACCACGACCAAAACACCCTATATCTGCCACTCTGTCATCAGACACATTCAACAAACCTTCAAAATACTCATTCCATCTCCTTCTCACATCACCACTACTTGTTATCACCTCCCCATTTACGCCCTTCACTGAAGTTCCCATTTGCTCCCTTGTCTTACGCACCCTATTTACCTCCTTCCAGAACATCTTTTTATTCTCCCTAAAATTTACTGATAGTCTCTCACCCCAACTCTCATTTGCCCTTTTTTTCACCTCTTGCACCTTTCTCTTGACCTCCTGTCTCTTTCTTTTATACTTCTCCCACTCAATTGCATTTTTTCCCTGCAAAAATCGTCCAAATGCCTCTCTCTTCTCTTTCACTAATACTCTTACTTCTTCATCCCACCACTCACTACCCTTTCTAAACAGCCCACCTCCCACTCTTCTCATGCCACAAGCATCTTTTGCGCAATCCATCACTGATTCCCTAAATACATCCCATTCCTCCCCCACTCCCCTTACTTCCACTGTTCTCACCTTTTTCCATTCTGTACACAGTCTCTCCTGGTACTTCCCCACACAGGTCTCCTTCCCAAGCTCACTTACTCTCACCACCTTCTTCACCCCAACATTCACTCCTCTTTTCTGAAAACCCTTACTAATCTTCACCTTAGCCTCCACAAGATAATGATCAGACATCCCTCCAGTTGCACCTCTCAGCACATTAACATCCAAAAGTCTCTCTTTCGCACGCCTGTCAATTAACACGTAATCCAATAACGCTCTCTGGCCATCTCTCCTGCTTACATAAGTATACTTATGTATATCTCGCTTTTTAAACCAGGTATTCCCAATCATCAGTCCTTTTTCAGCACATAAATCTACAAGCTCTTCACCATTTCCATTTACAACACTGAACATCCCATGCATACCAATTATTCCCTCAACTGCCACATTACTCACCTTTGCATTCAAATCACCCATCACTATAACCCGGTCTCGTGCATCAAAACCGTAACACACTCATTCAGCTGCTCCCAAAACACTTGCCTCTCATGATCTTTCTTCTCATGCCCAGGTGCATATGCACCAATAATCACCCACCTCTCTCCATCAACTTTCAATTTACCCATATTAATCGAGAATTTACTTTCTCCTGACATATTCGTCGACATCCTTACCCACAACCCTTTCAGTCTTGACACTCCCTACCCCTGCTTCCCCTTAGATCTAATAATACCCATACTTTGACATGTTTGAGACTTGCCAGAGATAAAATCTTTCAACAAACACATCTTCCCATACCATTAACCCTTTCTTTTTCACTCCTAAATCCATTATTCTTTCCTTACAGACTATACCTTTCTCTTTCCTTCTCTATTTACCAATCTTTGTTATACAATCAACCATTATAATGATTTACACTTACATTTTCATGAGACTTCGAGAGAGGTTGCATGTTACTTCCCGCGTGATATTCTTCTTGTTTCTATTTTGATGCGGTGTTTTGCATCGATTTTGGACAGAATATTCGCCCCCGCTACCTACCACTCCTATGCTTTCTACTACACACATGACATACGAGAGGACACGTATTCTTTACACACTATGCACTCAGGTATCATACAACACACACACACAACATACACACACACACACACACACACACACACAACCACATACACACACACACACACACAACCATTACAAAAACAAATACATATGAAAATATGTAAGAAACACAGTCTAGAAACACAAAACTTTACTTTAAAACTGTGAAAAGAAGAAATGACACATCATTGTTCATCGGCTCCGGTCCTATGGAAACAAGGATGTACAATGTTAGTATCCACACAACGTCAATAAGAGTTTGCCATCAGTTATCACCGACGGGCAACATAAGCTTCTATGCCCAAGCACATTTTTCTCCACCTTCACTATGTTTCTTGTCAACAACTCCATGCATGAAACTATCCACTCTCTCTACACCTCTATAACTCTTACTTCCCTTTTTCAGTTCTGGAATTCTGTCCTCATACACTCTGGCTCACGCACGCTGACACAATCTACTGTCACATATCCTCTTCTGCCTCTCAAGTCCAATCTCTCATCCACAGTGCATCCTTCTATCGCGCAAACTCGGTCTTTCTTAGTACGTCTTCCTCGTACTTGGTAATCACCATCTGATGATCATCCCTCCTATGATCAGTGTTGTTATTATGGCGATCACAGCTGGTTCTCGATCTTACAACAGATTCATATTCATTATGTATAATATCATTATATATATATATATATATATATATATATATATATATATATATATATATATATATATATATATATATATATATATATATATATATCAGAGTTCGTGCTGGGAACCGTCATTCACATATCTTTCAGGGATCATTAAAGTTCAATGTTCAGTTTTGGCATAAATAGATTGAAGCAAAAGGCATAAGTATTATCCATTGCGATTTCAGGAAGATATTTTTTTTTAGCCTCATTCAAAACTCCTTCAGGTACATATCCCTTCCACTTCAGCTGTTTGTTGGATCTGGTCTATTATCAATGACCTGCTCACAGACTACCCATGGAAGATGACGATATTCTACCCTAAAAAGCAAGTGGCACCTTTACCCAGACGAACATTTCATTCCTGACCAATTCATAGACGTATATCTGGAAAGGAGTTTTTAACGCAAGGAGCGAGTAAATACAATTTCATGAGCTTCAAAGTGAAGTACATTTGGCAGTCAGCAAATCGTCAGGGAAAGTAAACATACATGTAATTCCTTCTTTAGAAGCTTCGCCCCGGAGTATAATCGTGTGTTAGAGTATTTGAACTTTGTTATTCAGTTACGAAATGTTAGTGTATTTTTCCTTTGAACTGAAATGTAAATCTGGTTTCAGTTTCTGGAAGATATCAGCCCAAAATCTGATGCCAAGTACATCCATTTCTCAAATTTGGTCTTCTTTCATTGACATATATGCGAGACGTGTTATCACGCTCCATAATCCTTGTCACAACCTTGCCTCGAATTATCCAGTGTGCTTCAATGAGATACGAGAGACTTGCTTTAACAAAGCCTCACTTCTGTATACACTAGCAGTCAAGACTCTTCTAGTCCTGAGGGCTCAACCTTTCACGAAATCATCTATCATCACAGTAGCTTTCAGCACTGTATCTAGTTTATCTTCTGAGTCATGGAAAGCGAAGTGTTCTCTCTCTATATCATGTGCTGTACGTATCATGCATCAGGTGCTGCTTTTCTTAGTCCCATTATAAATCAAACACTTTTCCCAAGTCTTGGCTGCAGCAATGTTATTTTTTTATACACCAGTATATTTCCGAGCGTTCAGTCTTGTTCTCGATAAAAAAAAAGAAATAATTTACTTCCTTGAATACATCCAGAACTTTCGTATATTCCCGGAAGTGGCTTGCACAAGGAAATATCTTCGTGAACTTTTGTTATCATACTGATATCTCTCACATAAATTATCACCTGGGTATAATTCATGGTGTCAGTAGACTCGTCCAGCTGAACTACAAACGTGTCTCATTTTCTGATGCGTGACATCAACTGTGTTTTGACTTCAGAGTCCACGTCTTCTATCCACTTTTCTACTCTGTCGTTGGAGTTTGGAACTGACTTTAAATGATCGATGCTCTTTTCATTATGCACAGTTTGACATTTCTGCCTCAAATGGTACAGCCAGGAACTCTCCAACAGTGTGGGTGTTCTTGGCCTTTACAGTAAGTGAAGCCACATCGAAAGACGCTCCTCACAATCCATCATTCGATTCACTGTGTTTATGAATACGGTGTGTTTACCCTCTCTGTTCTGTTGCTTTCGTCTTGAAAGGATCCTAATGGCCCAGTTTGTTACTCGAATGCTTTTGTAAACAGGTTTCCAGTTAGTGGTGCAGGATCCATCATTGTCGAGTTTATCACAGCAAATCACATTTGCGGGCTTGATACATATATAGATGAGACCACATTTCATGTGACTGGAATCTATGCACACGAAGTATTCCCATGGTTTGTCTTTTCCTAACATGTGCTACTGACTGATGGATAAGGATACTGACGTGGAAGGAAGTGATAGAATTGTTGAAATTGCTAATCAAGATCCAGAATCGATGAAAACTCACAAGAAAAAAATTAGATATGCGTGCGACCTTGATTTAGGACTGGTAATAGGTTTCATTAGACTCGTGGCAAATAATAGAATCGTCATTCTCGTAAGAATCAGCCAAACGATTTCTTGTATATCAGCCATCTGTTCGAATCAATCACTGGTGACAGGATTAAAATTCACAAAGGTTACAGTTATTGTCTCTTAACTCTCCATTATCTTGGCATTCGTGATAACTCTCTATAACTCTACGGGGAAATAACATAAATTTAATTATAAGCCTGGCTGTAGCTATACTACGTCTACCATAACTCTTAGCTGGAGCAAATAGAGCAGATTTGCTCCATGGACATACACAGTGGTATGGAGTTTAGAGATTATTTGTGGCGGAAGATGATATGTCTACTACAGGGGGTAACCTAAATTTAGATTAATGACATAGAAAACACGAGTAATGCAAATATGTACGTATAGCATTTTTCTCCTTCTTCTTCCTTTCTCCTTCGCTACCGCAACCCCTCTTATAGACGCTATTCGCGCTACCACTAATCATACACATTATTTTTGGTTAGTTAATCTCCCATTCCTATATAATGGACTACAGCATGTAAGTGCCAGATGACATTATCGAACTAGACGACATCTAGCTATTTCTTTTTTTGATAGAACATTGTAGAAGAACCAAATTGATTCTGGGTTCGCAGAGAGACATTTGACACGTCGCAAACATGATTCTACGATCCATGAACGCGATAGTGCGACACCGTGAGCACGACGGTATGACCCTTGAGCACGACGGTACTGTCCTTGAGCACGACGGTACGGTCCTTGAGCACGACGGTACGGTCCTTGAGCACGACGGTACAGTCCTTGAGCATGACGGTACGACCCTTGAGTACGATGGTACAACCCCTTGAGCACGACGACCCTGCCCTTAAGTACGACGAGACAATTCTTGAGCACTACTGTAAAACCCTATAAAACACAGCGGTACGATCCTGGACCATCGTGGCGTGGCTTTTGACCCGTCCCTTAAGAGTCAAGTCAAATTTCAGGTCACCTTGTGTAAGGGTTGTATCGTCATGCTCAAGGGGTCGTGGATCATACCACCGCGTTCAATGGGTCATTTGCAGAGAATAATTCGCTTAGTTTCGCAACCATAGAATGATTTGTTTTTCTGTTCCTCTCACGTAAATGAGCGTTGAAATTATCATCTCTTTCAGCCATACAGTCCATTTGTCTGTCTACGGGACGCTGATGAGATGATTAACGAAATAAATGTGCATATTTGGGGAATCTTCTGTTCTTTATTGGTCACACACACACACACACACACACACACACACACACACACACACACACACACACACAAAATCCTCTTTCATGGATAATGAATTTATTCTTTTGAAAACACCGCAGCAAAATTGAGAGAGAGAGAGAGAGAGAGAGAGAGAGAGAGAGAGAGAGAGAGAGAGAGAGAGAGAGAGAGAGAGAGAGAGAGAGAGAGAGAGAGAGAGAGAGAGAGAGAGAGAGAGAGAGAGACCCATTAGGACGTAATTATAAAGTCTGCAGATAGTTTGCGTCAGTTGGATTATCACTGTTAATTTTAAGCTCATAAAGGACTGAGCGAAAGTCTTTAAGTCCATCGGTAGCCACATGTGTATGTCTGTACGTATGTATCCATACGTGCGCTTGTGTACATATATATGCATATATAGACGAATACATGTGCGTGTATACAGACAGAGTACTTAGAACAGACAACCGGCTGCCTAGCAAAGGACAAAAACCTCATCATCTGCACAACGAAACAAAATGTATTTCCAATACAGTGTCACCTCAGTATGCTCGTTGCTCACATCTTCCTAGCAGCGGCCGACCGTCAGATCCAAGATTTCTTCTTTCACATCAAACACATCATTGTGAGAATATATTTCAATGACCTGACTAGCACTTACCCTCCCAGCCCAATCTTAAGCGTCCACTCCGCCGCACAGACACCTTCCTGAAACTACTCTCCCCAGGGATGTACGGGTCACACTTTCTCGTCTGCTTGTTGGATACTTCCCATCTCTCCAATCTCTACAAGCACCTGCTCGACATGTTACAAGACCCATTATGTCCACGATGTAGCTTTCACACAGTGTCATACACTCATCCCACAAGACACACACACACACACACACACACACACACACACACACACACACACACACACACACACACACACACAAACACACGCTGCATCAACCGAGTCTTTTATAAAATATCTTTTCGCCACTTTTAGAGAAGACCAAACAAGCTTATTTTCAAACGTATGTGTCAGGAGGCTCCCGCCTTCCTCATGCCTTCTTCATTGTAGTCATCTTAGATCTCATTGTTCACTGCGATTATTATTGACCTGTGATCCCACCCAGCGGACATGAGAGACTGCCTGAGCGCTGCAGGAACCCCACAGAGATGTGTCTTAGGACAGGACGTTAAAGTATGTGAGTCTGTATGTTGTCTGTGTTTATATGTGTATAATTGAGTACATTGATATACGTAGTCGTAATACATGCTCCTATGTTTACCTTAACATACTCATGTATGTAAGTGTATACATATAAGTATATAAACATATGTATTTACAAGAATTTATATTTATCACCATAGAGCAATACTCTCGTATTTGCATGAGGTTATGTGTGTCACGTCAGTCAAAGAACACTGAAATTTTATTGCCCAATATAGCCAGCCCACATACTAGCGACCTATGCTCTATATATATACTGGGATTATCACACTAACATTCCACGCTCGTGAGTCGTCTTTCGTCTTCATCGGTGGCGATAATGAATCTTCCTCAGGTACCTATCTTGACATTGACGTAAGTCGGGTGAATGACCCCACTACCTTTGCCTATCTTGGTATCCCATTTTCTTTCAAACCTCCCCCCCACCCCACTCACCCCACCCACACCACCATCTCCCCTCCCTGGTGGGAGAGCACCCTCACCCCACTCACACACACACACCCCACTCCCTCACAGGTGGTCGATGAACGCCACACACCACCTGGAGGGGCTCGTAGTCATGTGCAGTATCATGTCCACACTTCGTGGTTACGGTACAAACAGCGTCCCACGGCGCTGTAATGGCGCTGTGTGTGTTTGTGTGTGTGTGTGTGTGTGTGTGTGTGTGTGTGTGTGTGTGGTGGGGGCAGCGGCAGCTGTGGTTGGTAGTGTTAGTGATTCGTTGAGGTTGTCAGGCAGTAAGGTCGTGGTAGGGCTGGGGGACGGCTGTGTGCTGTGCTTTGAGACACTTATGGTACGGTAGTTATTGACGATCGATCGATCGATCGATAGATAGATAGATAGATAGACAAATCTATGAAAAAAATCTCTTTATTTTCTACATAGATATCTCCACTTCTATTTCACGAAAGCATTTAAACTGTCGACATAGATATTTCCACTTCTATTTTAAGGTAGCATTTAAACTGTCGACTAAGTATCAGTGTGTCATTCCAAGGATTTTCTTCTCTTTGTTAAAACTTTTGTCCAGCTTACAGGTAGAAAAGGTGAGTGGCTAGAGCCGACCTTGTGTTGTGTTAGCTAGCTTTGCAACATTCAGCTGGTAATCCATAATGGAACCTTTGGTAGAAGAGAGAGTTGTATTCAAGTCACTATTTTCATTTTCAGTCTTGTGACGCGTACAGACATTGCGCCTCTTGCTGATTACAAGCTATATTGACTCGTCCTTGAAGTCTGGCAATATATGCCACTTATACGAGGTTAAATTATTATAACAATTCTAACAGGGAATGTTGAATGATTTACCATCTAATGAATAGAGAAAATTATGCTTCTTCCTGCACAAATGTAGGACAGTTCATGAAACTCTAAGGTTTAAAACCGTAGAAAAACAGAGAACCTGCGAAGTTTTCACCAGTGGTAAGCAAGAGCTAACATCTCCCTCCATCTACGAACGACCTCTGTCCCCATCAGCATTCAGACGAAAGCCTAGATAAGGAGAGATAAGAGATGTAACCTGGCCTCGTCGTCTCATGTACATGATCGCCCTAATAATGCATTTACAAAGAGAAAGAGAATATTAAGAAGAAATACAAAAGAAAATAGACAGTCTCCCAACCTAGACGTCTGGAAAACGGTGATCCATTTAGTACTGTGAGGCGAACAAAGTATGCCGGAAGTTATATGACCTTAGCTGACCTCGTATTGGGTTAATCTGTTCCGTTACCACATACCTGGATAATAAGGGATATGTGATTATACCTAGATTTAATACTTAATTTCCACCGCGCTCGTAAATTCTCCCAGTGACACTAACTTAAAGAGGAAGATATTTTGGTGATAAAGCATATTTTGTTTGTTTTAACCATCTCTCCATCCACCTCTTTCTTTTCATATATTTTTTTGTTATGTTTTTGTATATACTCGTGTTGCCCTGTGTAACCTTATTTATCCCGTCGTCTAGATACTGTGGTAGACGCATAGGGATCCATTTGTCCGTAGGGCGTCGTCTCTTGTACCCCGTCCATCCTTCTAACCGGTTTCGTTCACCTCTTGAAAAGCTGAACACAAAGTATTTGGCAGAGTCACCAGGTTATTAGTTCTGTTACCCAGACGAACGTTGTGGATTTGCAGCCACAGTGTCCAGCTGTTTGATGTGAGACAGAGTTCGTTTTATGATCGAGGTATCAGGAGTATTTACCTTCATATTCAGGCTATAGGATAATCATCTTGTCCTGGATTAACCAGAGTTCACCGGTCGAGTCGATGGTAAAGCTATGGCAGCTGGCTCTATCAAAATCACATTCTGAATAGCTGTTTCATTAGGAAACCTGTCTTCTTCATTATCACTTGAGCCTATTATTCATATCAATGATATGAATGATGTCATTGCCAGCATCTTAAAGCAGTTCAGTGCAGTATTCTTTGGTAAAGATTACGACTTAGGCATTACAATGAGAAAACGAATATTATTGTAATGTTGTTCACCACGCCAGAGGCTATTCACCCACCCATGGCAATGGGATTTGCAATGCCACTAGCGTTACTAAGTGTGCTAGATGCCAGTGATGTTACCGTCTTTTTTCTTTTTTCCATACGAGGTCATGATTGAGTATGGGGTTTACGCCGCCGTTGCCCTGCTGTTGCATCCAGAGAGAGAGAGAGAGAGAGAGAGAGAGAGAGAGAGAGAGAGAGAGAGAGAGAGAGAGAGAGAGCAAAGTAAGGAGCACTACCACTGCTCCTGCTGTATCATGAGAGATGTGGTCGAGTGTTGTCTACAAGTCTGCAGGTCGATTCAGTGTGGTTATCGTCTGATGATCTCTGGCACTTCAGACTCATGCTAAGGATCAGTTAGAGTAACCTAATATAGAGTAATTAGTAATGTAAAGAGTACGTGAGTGATTTTCTTGCTAAGTTATGACTGTACACATCAATTACTTGTCCTCTTATTAAGCTTCATTGTTGTTTGCAAAGAAGTTTATGACTCCGCTTCAAACTGCATTCATCGACCTCCTGCCTTTCACATTTCGACCATAAGAACCCACAGCTGAAAGTGATATAGATCACCGTAATGTTGTGCAATGGCTGTGGTAGATTCTTACGTTCTTTTTTATATACATTATCATTCTACAATCTACTTTTTTTTTCAGTCTTGATGATATATGCTATATAATGAATACCATACTAGAATCTCATTCGCTATAGAATATAAAGTCTTATGCTATTTTGATATAGATGATATTTCATATAGATTTACTATTTGGTGACATTTTTGACAAGATTACCTGCAGGCATCATATATTAAATATTTGATGCCCGGAGACTTCAAGGTAACGTAACCATATGATTTGCGACATCATTTTCAAATCTTTTTGTGTCTCTTGAGCAACGTATCTTTACCCGACGCACAGTCTTGTAATCTGAGGTACTAGGTAGCAAGATCGCGACATGCCATCCACTATAATCAGCATTTCGCCCAAAAGTGACCTTGAAGTTGTACGAGAATACAGTATCTATGAAAAGTTTGACACTAAGATCTCTGATATTCTTTTTAGTATCTGTGCACTTCCTAAAGATGAAGAGAATTTGGCCTGTATAATACAGAGGCCAATAATTTCAGTCTACGTATTCTTTCATTCATTTCTGTTAACTGTTTGAATTTTCTATTTCCAACAGTCTGGCATTATATATCTCTCTGATATTATGTACTCAACCAGGACAAATATAATGTGGAATTAGATCCAACCCAGGACCAGCATTTGAGAATTATCTGCTATCCAGGACTGATAGTGAGGAAGTATATATAATGCTCAGGGCCAGATGTCTAGCATTTTTATACCACTTATGGAATGATTACACCACCAGTAAGCTGGAATCATGTACTACTTAGAACTAATAGTGAAGAGTTAAATATGCTCCAGCATAATTAATCATGAGCAACAGATCGTACTAATCATTACTGCCAGATTATGAAGGGATTTGCACAATCGTCTGACTCAAGTCTTTTAACGATGTGTACGTACCTGCTCTTCTGAAGCTTTGATTATGAAAGCCATAGACTTTCCGGTATGTTAGTGTAATGTGGGTAGGCGGCTCCGTAGACTTTTGAAGCAGGTTAGTGTAACGTGGGTTGAAAGCCCCGTAGACTTTTGAGCGCGTTAGTGTAATGTGGGTAGGCGGCTCCGTAGACTTTTCAGCGGGTTAGTGGAACGTGGGTTGAGAGCTCCGTAGACTTTTGAGCGTGTTAGTGTAACGTGGGTTGAAAGCTCCGTAGAAGTTTTGTTATGTGGTGCTCCCTCTCACTAATTATTTTCTTCTCTCTCTCTCTCTCTCTCTCTCTCTCTCTCTCTCTCTCTCTCTCTCTCTCTCTCTCTCTCTCTCTCTCTCTCTCTCTCTCTCTCTCTCTCTCTCCTAATATGACCAGTCAACCACGTCTTCTTCTAACTCATCGTAGTCCATATCTATTACATTTAACTTCACTTTGGCGTGATCAACTTCTCACATCATGGACTTCTCACATCGTTTACAATACGCAACTACTTTGTCGTTTACTTCAAAATCAGCGATGTATGTACGCTTCACCAGGTAAATGTAACCTTTACACTTGATGGCTACGGAAATACTGTACGGAGATGGTGCCATTCCTGCCTTTATACGTACCAAAGTTTCAAAATTCCATTCACTCTTCATGAGTCTGGTGAAGTTAGGGGTTCATCAGGTTCGCGGGCAGGCTGGTTTACTTCACTTTAATTCCACTATTATGAGGCGAAGTGATGTGTCATAAAGCAGGTCAACAGATCCCTGGTGGACGCTGAATACCATGAGAAAACGCTGACCAACATTGCTCACCAGGATGCTCTATTCATCGGCGAGAACCCCAAACACGTCTTGCCTCAGTTTCGGATCTTTCCTGGAAGCGCGAACCTATGAGCGGTCTCTCACGAGCTGACGAGAGAGAGGGGAGGTGACTGAACCACTCTCGCGTGCCCTACATTCCCTTTTCGTGCGTTTCGCGCGTTCACGGACAGGGCAATAAGGAGGAGCGGCGCAATCATCCGCAAGATGACCTCTCCTTTGATATCTAACAACAGGGTAGGCGTCCTGCTGCTTTGGACCCACTGGGCGATCGTTAGCAATAACATACCCTCTCACCTTACATCTGAAAATGATTATGGAAGACTTGTGGTCTTGTGGCTTAGGGTGAAGATTAGCCCTTCCCTAGCATGGAACTGCGGCCAACGCCCTTACCTACTACACTGGACGCCTTTGCAGCGCCCTGCGTCGTTCACAGCGCTGAAGTCAGCAGCCTTTCAGGAGAGGAGGTCCTTAAGGGACTTGAGACAGTAGGGTCGAAATCTTTACCTTGTGCCTGAAGGATGCCGTAATATCATTTTTGGATTCCTATGGTCCAAATCCTTATGCATGCGCGTAAAGGATGCCATACAACTCCAAGGATCCCAAATGAACATTTCAGACATTGCTATAGCAAGCCAGCAGTGCTATCACAAGGTATCTAACTGATGAGAAAGATTGCACTTAGCCGCTGAAAATATCACTGTCGCTGATGTTGTCACTGCTGTTGATGTTCTTGTCAATTTCACTGTTACAATCACTTTCACTCGTAGTGTCACTGTTGCTTCTGGTGTTGCTGTTAGTGTCACTGTCGCTACTGGCGTTACCTTGACTACAATTGACGTCACTGGTGTCACTGCAGGTACACCGGGTGTCGCTCTTATGTGTCAGAAGATATCATTAATCCCGCTCACCGTGAACGTGGGTCAGGAAAGGCATTACAGTGACCTCGATCTGGCACAGTCAAGGTTTCGTGACTGAGTTTTTGTCAACAAACGATATATAAAAAGCAAAGGAGACGCGAGTTCTCTTCCCTTCCGCGAGTCCCTTCCCTGTGTGGGGTAAAGGTCATCACCAACACTACCACCACCATCACAGCTACTAGCACCAGCATCATCACCACCACCACCAATAACACCACCACCACAGCTAGCACTAGCATCATCACCACCACCATCACCAACAATAACACCACCACCACAGCTAGCACTAGCATCGCCACCACCACCACAGCTAGCACTAGCATCGCCACCACCACCACAGCTAGCACTAGCATCGCCACCACCACCGCAGCTAGCACCAGCATCGCCACCACCACCACAGGTAGCACCAGCATCAGCACCACCACCACCACCAATAACACCACCACAGCTAGCACTAGTATCACCACCACCACCACAGCTAGCACTAGCATCGCCACCTCCACCACAGCTAGCACTAGTATCACCACCACCACCACAGCTAGCACTAGCATCGCCACCACCACCACAGCTAGCACTAGCATCGCCACCACCACCACAGCTAGCACTAGCATCAGCACCAACATTACCACCACCATTACAACTGCAAGCGACATCACCATCACCTCCATGACCACCACAGCCACCACTGTCACCATCTCCACTACTTCCTCCTCCACCACTGCCTCCACCTCCCCCCTTCGCCACCTCTTCCACCACCCTCACACGCAACGGTGGTAGGAGTAGGTCAGCTGGTAGGTTGTGGAGCTGACAGGGAGATGTGAGGAGGTACACTTCGTGGCTTCCTAGAGAAGGGATATTGATAAGTTGATAGATCTGTATGAAGGGAAGATTGCTCCAATATTACCATTTAGTATTGAAGCAATATTCAGAGTCTGTGATCTCGCGCTGAGGTAAGAATACAAAGTGTTGGTAGGTTTGTATCTAAGGTCGACGGACATGAGTTTGTTGCGTCTTTTTGCGTTTGTGAGAATATCACTGTTTAGATGATGGTTGCATTTGTTTTCATTCACCTGTGAACACAGTGGAGGCCACTGGCTGTCGTGGTGTATGTTGGCCGAGTGGGTACCTGTGAAGGCAATGGATGAAAGAGTTTGATTCATGAGTCATGTGAATCTACTAATATTCGCGCACACACAAACACACACACACACACACACACACACACACACACACACACACACACACACACACACACACACACACACACACACACACACACACACACACACACACACACACACCATACACACATTTTTAACATATCTTTTTAGTGAAGAATAAGCCCAGGTTTGACTGCACAGAATAGATGAATTTAAACTTTTCACTCTGGTCCTTTGAGTAGTGTGTAATTGTGATTTACCTTCTCTGTGACCTGCCATTATGTCAGGTTGGAGCGTGGCAAGACACACTGTTCTTGGCTCGACACACTCATTTCTCTCCGTTTAAGGCAGTGCACTGTGTCTCCTAGAAGGAGGAGAATACAAAGACGAAAAGATTAAAAGAAATTAGCAGTGGAATGAAATATATATGGCTTGGCGTTACGTCATTTTCAGACACCGAATGACGTCATCTACTTAAACATTACCATCTGTTCCAGATTATTTAACAACGTCCCTACATAACGCGACAACGTAATGAAGAATATGACAGAAAATTGTGATAGCATTATGTAGCTCGTATGGGCAACCTTAGCGTGCAAGCCCCCACTGTAGACTCGGGTCTAGTTAGTGTTATGGGCATCTAACGGTTATTGTACTACATAATGTTGGGGATAGGGAGATGGAGATACGGGGGGTTAGTGTGTCTCCGTCCTGAGGACGGATAGGAAGCGAGGGGACAGATATGATGATATTATAATTCTTATATATTTTTCTTATTAGGGGACCAATCACGGGCATTGTATGGCAACAGTAGGGTCGAAACGGTGAGTAGTTCTTGCCTTATTGAGGATACTTCGGGTACACATATACTGAACTATGATTAATAACTGGGTTGACTGTGGACCACACTACTTAAAGAGGGACTTGCACTTAGGCCTACAAGTTATCACGGCAACAGCCCTTACTACTACATTGCGGTATCTGGTTCATGGAGAAGAGATAAATTTGTGATTTTGTTAGGCATTTATACAGATAACCGTATATTCGTATACATTCTAGGGTGGTCCGGAACAGGGGGATGTGATTTAAAAGTTGCAAACTCGAACGATGCAATGAATGCAATCGTTTCACGTCACGTTAGAAGTATTTACACCAAAGGTAAAACAGAACCAGAGCCTTTTGGAGTGACTTAAGAAGGATTAGGTTTCCTCCTCAGTAATGCAAGGATTATTATGTGCTTGCATGGTCTTATAGACAATGATTGTTTCTTATTCCACTCTTCTTTCATCACTTGTGCTTCATCTCCCTAAAGATGGGGTTTTTCCAACAGAAACCCTCATGTTCAAGGCAACGATAGCCTTTCATCATACATGAAAACGGTTCCTTTCTACAAAAGAGTGACACGCAGAAGCCAAGAAGTAATATTGGATCACCAGCCTGAGTCTGGTTTGTGTCCTCTGTATGTACCTGGTTTGGGAATGAAGCTCTTATACCAGCCAGTAGAGCCCCACTGAAGGACCAGCCGCTAATGTCATAGCTGAAGACGGACCTAAAACGAGATGTATTTCTTTTCGAATACACAGCGCTTCGTGCGTTAGGATCTGACTAGACCGGTTTTTTCTTTTTAGGGCCTCAAGATAGTGACGACGCCAGGTGTGCCATGGTCCCATGGCCAGAAAGCTGTCACTCCTTGCACGAGCAGAGGGTCTGCGAAGTGTGTAAGGAATGAACCTCGTACTCAGCACCGTCAGTTGACGATCAATGAATGGTTTCCAACCTCTTTAGAGATGTGGGGGTCAACAGACACCTTTCTTTTGAAGGATCCGGCAGTCTAGTCATCGCACCTTGTGTTCTAGGAATGCAAATAGCGTGCGGAGGTCTCCGTGTCGTCAGTGACAGTGCAAAGAGGAGCATTGTTCTGCTCCAGGCTTGTAGTCTAAGCCGTGGGAAATCTTACGAACAAATAACTTCTTCCCCGGATAATTGACTCACTACAGAAGGCGGTCCTTTGTACTGATGTCAGTAAGTGGAACCATCCCGAAAATTCATGGACGAGAACTGGTGCATGAAGAATGCAAGATGCTTGAGTATCTTGGGTTAATTGAATGCATTGATTATTGGAATCTAAACCTCAACTTAAGTGGTCTTTAGACGTGATTCCTTTATAGTTCGTCCTTGGCTCATTTGTCCGAATCTTGTCCCAAGTCCGTCCGTTTTCATCATAGTATTTGTAGTTCGTCTGTTTGTCCGTTTGTTTTCTCCTCTTGCCATCTGTCGTACGTCTAGCCATCTGTTCATCTGTCCTTCAACCTGCGTCTGTATACCTTTCGTCTACCTGTGTCTAGTCCGTTTGGCGTGTGTGTATGTGTCGTCCGTCAGGCTTCTTCTGTTCGTGTGTCTTTCCCTTTGGCGTTTCTCCATTCATTGTACGTCCGGCTTTTTACTATCTATTAACCTGCCGGCGTCTGCCCATTTGTCGTTTATTCGTCTTCAGTCTCTGTGTCGTCCATCAGATATTCTTTCATTTCCATTTGTCGCCCGTCTAGCGCTTGTCCATAAGCCGTTCGTCTGGCGTCTTTTAGCTACCTTCTAGGGTAACATCTGGAGCAATTCCCTTGTGGATTCCTGGTATGACCTTCCACGACCTTCGGTGTTCATCACCTCGAATGAGTTCGACGGTGAGCGAGAGCTGCGGCGCTGCCTTAGTGGCTGCCTATTGTGCACCCAAGAGGAGGGTTCTTCGCTGGCTTTCATCCAGGACTGATATGACATGATTTGAGTCTGATTTCCATTTAGCGTTCGATTGACTAGGGATTTTATCACGACACATTTGCTTCCCTGAGTCGACTTCATCTGTCATCTCGAAGACGCTGTGTGGGACGAGGTGGCTGGACAATATATGTCTCCTTCATCACAATATCTTAATAGCAAAATGAATAGAAATAGTACTGGGGTAGGCTACGTTTATAGCATCTATTTTTCTCACGTTCTTATAGAAATATAGATACAGTTGTTAGCATAGCTTTCTATACCATTTCCATCTTGGGTCATTTTCCACCAATTGGAAATAAAAAGATATTGAAAACTGTGGTCTAATGAGGATATATACTGTCAATAATAACAATCATTTCCCTATTCCCAAGAATAATGAAAATAGACTAAAACTATGAGTATCCCATTTGGATGTCTGAACCAAAGCAATTTCTGTCACAAAACGTTTAATCTAGTTAGAAATATAACTATAGAGTACATTAAACCTTACATTGAGACACACTCACGCCTGTGTTAATCAGAGGTTGTATTCCTACATTCTTTTGTATATGTTGGAGAAAATCTTTTTCCTCTGCAGGTGCCAGACTGACCTGAGGCCAGTAAGATCCACTGGAGAAACTCAACCAGCGAGCTAGATGTCCTGGGGGAAAGTCCATTTAAGAATATAAATACCAATTTTTGCATCAGTCAACCATTTGCGAGAAATACCTTTCCTCATTACGCAAATGAAGCAAATAGCTTATACGTGTACTATACTTAAGTATAAGGGTAAGGAGGAATTTACTTACCCTTGGAAAGGTTTATTTAACTTTAGTGGAAGGGAGGTGTTATGAGTATTTGGTTACGGTAAACAAAGGGTTGGGACATAAGCTGTGTGTCTAGCGGTTAATATTCTGTTGGACTGAGGGGGTTAAGGGACGAATTATCACCAGTAACTGTTAAGGGTTCCTCTCAGTTTTCCTGGTTCAGTCTTTAATCTACGTCTAACATCGCATTTGATGAAGTCATTCCACGTTTGGATATTGTCATCATGAGTGATGTGTAGTTTCAAATGCATTCTTTTGTTTCATCTTTCCTGGTGAATGAATTTGTTCATACCGTTCTGCAGGCGTTGCAGTAGAGAGAGAGAGAGATAGAGAGAGAGATAGAGAGAGAGAGAGAGAGAGAGAGAGAGAGAGAGAGAGAGAGAGAGAGAGAGAGAGAGAGAGAGAGAGAGAGAGAGAGAGAGAGAGAGAGAGAGAGAGAGAGAGAGAGAGAGAGTATTTCTTTGACAGTCCTTACGACATGACTCTGCCAAAAGGCAAGGTTAGCGCGTCGCGCTCACCGCTCAGCGGAGGAAGATGTAGGCTTACGAAGAACTTAGTCGTGTGAGCGACGTGTCTAAAGCGTTATGTGTGAGATGGAGAGATTACATGTATGCTTGTAGACCCAGTGCCAGCAACTCACATATAGGATGAGACAGAAGGAAAATACAGCTAAGTGGGTAAAGAGGAATTATACATGACAGCCACTGAAATGCTGGTTCAATGCGTAGCCATTACTAAACACCCCTCCCCCCTTCATAGCCCCCCTTCCCCTTAATACCTAGGGGGGTAAACAGTTGGGTAACATGGGTTACGTAAGCGTAATCAACTTCCTAGTGAGCGAGACGGGAGGGTGGGTGTGTCATGACGACCAGTAATTATGGTGTGTGTGCCGCGGAGTGGTGGGTGCTCATGGAAGGTACTTATTATATAGTGCTGCATGAGGAGGGAGGGACAGTGGGTGTTCATGAGCGAACCCTCATGATAGTGTTACATGAGGAGAATGATGTGTGCTTATGAACGAACCTTCATGATGGTGTTACATGAGGAGAATGATGTGTGCTTATGAACGAACCCTCATGATGGTGTTACATGAGGAGAGTGAAGGGTGTTCATGAGCGAACCCTCATGATGGTATTAAATGAGGGGTATAAATGGTGCTCATAAAGGACACTTATGATGGTATTTCATGAGGGAGAATAATGGGCGCTTGTGAAGGCTCCTCATGAAAGTATTACATGAGGGGGAACAGTAGGTGCTCATAAACCGACCCTCATGATGGTATCACATAAGAGGACGATGGATGCTCATGAAAGACTCTCATGACAGGGTTTGGGGGGATGGCGGATTCTTTTGACAGACCCTCAGGATCGTATTACATGAAGGGAAGAGGGAATGGCTGGTACTCATGGACCAATATAACCAAACATATTCCCACACGTTCATTACTCAGTGCATAACCAAGCATACGCCCATCCTGTATCCAATCAATGTTTCTATACTCCCACCTACATTCACCATGGACGAGCGTGACTACATACATAACCGCTACTATCGAATGTCACATCACTTTCTAAGCGTGACAGATGAGCTCGTCGTTACACCTGGGTCAAGTGAGGCTGGTGTTATTGTCATCACAGAAGCATGGTGGATTGTCCCTAAGCCATGGTGTATATTACGAGCCATTCCATCTTCCAAGCACCAATGGGCGTAATTGGGACGAGGCACCATTTCTGCCACAAGGAAGTGATTTCGTCCCGTTTAGATGAGGCTTAGGAGGTTAAAGTGGGTTATTACCATACCGGGCGCATAAACCTGCCAAACTGCTTCCATCATTAACTGAGTGCCGTATTTTCGGCCCCGTCCCAATTACAGACTTACTAATTAAAAATCCTATCAATACCTCAGATGGCCTCACAGTTAGATCCTGATGTGCCAGAGTTGTGTGTGTCTTTGGAGGAAATGAACACCACAGTCCTACAGGAATATCTATATTTGTTACGAGTTGTATGCTGTCCCACCCACGGTCAAAACAACGCTTGACCTTATATAAACCGATATGATCGACCGTTAATAATGCCTAGAGCCGATGTCAGTGCGTGTCTCAGTTTTATGGCTCCCCGCCCGATGACGTCCCAAGTCCTGGGGTCAAACAAATAGACTGGTTGACGATTCAGCAGTACGTCCCTGAGGACGGCTGGATTGCGTGTATGGCTTAGAAACCAGAGGGAAAAAAATGCACTAATCTCATCACGGGAGCTTACTATCTCGTCTTCCCCGATAAGATCTGTAAGACTCCACAGCGTTGACGCTGCCTCGGGGCACACAGGCATTAAGAGATTAATAGCGCAAGGAGACAGGGCTTAGGATGAGAACACTCACCTCGACAAGACCCATCAGCAACAAATGCATCATTGAAACATGTATTGCGACGAAATCTTATTACTCTTTTTAACTACATCATCTGAAACGGTCTGTCATCAGCCAGTGGAATGGGAAACAGTCTGTCATCGGCCAGTTTAATGGGAAATGGAAAGAAAGTCTGTCATCAGCCACTGGAATGGGAATCTGAAACAACAGTTTGAATAAGCAGACTACCTCCTTTCCCTGCATAAGTAACCATCTCTTGTGAAGAAGTCGCTTAATCGCGTAACTTCCCTAAGACCACTTCGCCAGAGAGTGTTCCACCTTGATATGACCCACCTTCGAGACTACCCTCCAGCCCGAAGAACATTTAATTCAATGCAAGAGTTTGGGGTCTCCAGACAGCTACAGAGGCTTAAGGAAAAGCACTGTGCTAAACCTATTGAAAGACCTTTCTGCAATTGTACAGGGAGTTCTTTGGTATGCCCAAGGCTAGGTATGCCCAATGGTTCCATCGCAAACGACGTTGCCTGGAACACTTACGTCTCTCAAGAAACAAAGTCAACAAGCCCACAGTCTCATAGTGAGTTACACCCACTGTCATCATCATAACGAAGCCCAGTCTATCCTGTGAAAGTTTAGTATTTAACTAAGATCATACATTACCGTAACTTCCACAGACACCAAACATTATGGTAGTAAGAGCACCTCCTCTACCAACCAATGCCTCGTCAACTTCCTAAACTTTAACTAGAGGAACACTAACAAAGTGCAAGACCTCTGTGGCTCTTACCTTTACGAAAGCTTTCAACCTGCGTCCATAACAATGACAGTAAGAAAATCCATCAATACTGCGCTATGGAGAGGGCTTATTCCATGGATTGCAGACTCCATCAGCGAGGGGAGCCAGACAGTACGCTTCCGAGGGGCCGTCTCCAATTACCAGTCCTTCCTCTCTTGTGGCGTTCTACAGGACACTACTTCCTCATCCTTATAAACGATGCCTTAATTGATACACCCGCTCGATGAGAGTACGTTCATCACTCTAACATTGGTGTCAGCGTTGACAACAGCTCCCTTAGACTACACAACCTTTCAGAACACCTTTAACAATTTCCAAATAGGACCCAACCCTTTGTGTCTCCCTTGACCCCAACCCCCTCCAGGTTCGTTAGTCCACAAAGTTCCTCGATGTCATTGTGGACGATAAATTGACATGTCTGCACACCATCATCATCAAATCCTTCCGCTATCGTCTCTCATCCTTGGTTCCTCTTTCACCATTCACAAGGAGGCAATAAACACACTGGTCTTCCTAACTCTATCTGACCATCCTCAAGACGTCAATCAATATCTCGGGTAAAAGCTGTTGCACCATCATCGCCACCGTTACCTCTTGCTACCGTAGATCTCTCGTTCCCAAGGTGCAGTTCGACATCTAGACCGCATCAGACCATCTGAGCTCGTACATACCGCAAGAAGAACAAGTCTGTTCCAGCCACTGTGTATATCGTAAACACCCAGTGATATTCTGTTAGATGTTATCTTTTCCTATTATAATTGCAAGTATCTTTATTGCCTGCTTTTGTCTCTGTCGACTTTCTTCCATCAGTTGAACCTTTCTTATCAAATAAACTATTAATCATTATCATCATTGTCTTATATCATTCTCATCATTATCATTATCACTGTTATTATTATCATTATTGTTATTACTACACCACCCACCAATGTGGCCACACAGACGCAATTCATCGTCTCCACGCACCAACCCTTCCCTTTGTGTCTGTATTCAGAGCTGATACACATCGGCAGATTAACATCTTTTATTATTCTTTTTTCCAAGTCTTTTTATAGAAGCAGTTCAACTGCAGAGCTATTTCGTACATGGTCAATAGAGGCCACTTTAGTTGTGGCCAATAGGAGCACTTCAGATGTGATCAATAGAGGCTTTTTATCTGTGGCTCACAAGGGCGCTTCATCTGTGGTCAGTGGAGGAATTCGTCTGTGGCCATCGGATGTATGTCATCCATGGTCAACAGGGTACATAGCATTACCCACCACCTCACAACACCTGCAGTGGCCTGGTTAACATATATCCAGAATCAATAATCAATGCTGTTTTTTTTCGTATTGGCGTCATGATGGATGTTATGAAGGCGTTCATTGTCAGGAGGAACATCTGTACGCCTGCGTCGTGAAGACTTATAGGTGTTGCGAGGGATGTGTGCCTGCGTCATGAAGACCTGCAGGTGTTGCGAGGGATGTAGTGCGCTTGCGTCGTGAAGACGTACAGGTGTTACGAGGGATATAGTACGCCTGCGTCGTGAAGACCTACAGGTGTTGCGAGGGATATAGTACGCCTGCGTCGTGAAGACCTACAGGTGTTGCGAGGGATATAGTACGCCTGCGTCGTGAAGACCTACAGGTGTTGCGAGGGAAGAAATTTGAAAGAGTTCATCATATTCCATTGATAAATGGAAGACTATTCTAAAGTGTCTTGTATTTAAGAAAATTCTATTTTTCCTTTTACTTACAAGATAACATCTTGTTATCATCTCGTCTCCTGGGACAACGACCTGACGCAGTATGACCTCGGTAGGTCATGCACGAGCTGTAGATTCTCCATCATGTAATTACAGATAACGATTTAAACACCAGCAGGAGCGTGGTGAGGTTAAACCAAGGGAAGAAAAAAAATGAAGAATGATGTATGCTGGAATATACTCATGTGGGTATTAGAGATAGTTATGATGATTACATTACTTCTTGCAGCATCATGTAGAAATATTACATTACTTCTTCAAGTGTCATTTGTGAGAATGATTACATTACTTCTTGGAGCTTCATTTGTGTAGAATAATTACTTCTTGAAGCGTCATTTGTGCAGAATAATTACCTTACTTCCTGAAGCATCATTTGTGCAGAATAATTACATTACTTCTTGGAGCCTCATTTTTGCAGAATAATTACATTACTTCTTGAAGCATCATTTATGTAGAATAATTACATTATTTCTTGAGGCGTCATTTGCGCAGAATAGTTACATTACTTCTTCGCGAGTCACTGGCGCAGAACAATTACATTACTTCTTCGCGTGTCATTTGTGTAGAATAATTACATTAGTTTTCGTTGCAAATTACATTAATTTTCGTTGCTTCGTCTGCGCAAATGGGACATTTGGCATCCTCTTCAACCTTCGTCACATTATCATTATACCGCAATGTTTAGGGCCGCGGAACTACGGAACTGGCGATAATGATCAAACAGCCGGGTCATTACGACACATTATACGTTACAGAATAAAAAGAGGCGACATTTGGCACACAATTGATGACCGCAGAGCGTGTCATCCCTGGGGGTACTAGATAGGGTCAATACACACCCGTGTCTAGGATACAACTTACGGATGTTGAATCGACAGAAATGTGGCAAATAATGTTGGTAAAATTGACAGGATGTAGCAGAGTTCTTTGCCTTTGTGTTTCAAGGTCAAGTTATTAAAAATTCAGGGGACACTAAACTGTTATCATCAGTTAGATAGTGAGGGTGTGTGTGTGTGTGTGTGTGTGTGTGTGTGTGTGTGTGTGTGTGTGTGATACCAGAAAAGGTATGTCTGTCTGTGTGTTTGTCTGAGCTTAATCGATAGCTAAAGGTGGAACCAACTGCTCGATCCAAACGTCAGTACTTTGCTCAAAGTTCGGGGCTGTTCTGTGGTCACGAAGTGTGCAGCATATTGTCTAATTCGTCTTCTGTAACACTGATGGTACGAAGGAGGTCGTCCAGATTAGGTAAGTGGTGTCCCGAAACAAAATGAAACCGACATTTACGTACATTTGCATGTTAGGAAATGGTGGACATTACGTCTTTAACTCACGTCATCTTTTGTTATGTAATGCCATAAACGTTTGATATATTCTCTGGTTTTTTTTCATGGAGATTTTGACGTGGCTTAGGCAAAACGTTCCCCATTCAAAGGTCGTCCTGTGGTGTACCGATTAGCGTTCCTGACCGTGACGCATTCACGGGCCGCTGCCCAGGGTCGAACGCATAGGTTCGAATCCTGATTGCGGCGGTCGGTCCACAGTCAACCCAACTGTTCATCCACCCCTAAGGGGTTAGTCGATAAAATCGATACCTTGCCTAGGCTAGGATCTCAGCTAACATTAAAAAAAAAGTGCTTAAGAGAGAAGGAAAGAGGGAAGAATTTAATTAGGATTCTATAGGTGTTTGTAAACGCGAGTCTCAGGGGCAGAAAGGTTATACGATGAGGGCAAGAGAAAAAGGAGGAAGAGACTTCCAAAGCTTAGCCGTTCGAGAGCAGGAGGAGGCCTCATAACGGTTCATTCTCGAGAAACAGGTCTTAACACATGGTAATAGTGACACACAAATGGGTTGCCTGGCGTAGGCTGGTGTGTGTATGTGTATGTAAATACACATCAAGAGTGAGGACATGGTGCATATATACAGGGTGAAGAGACGGGGTTACGAGAGCGTGAAATTTTCTCCCCGAGACACACACACACACACACACACACACATACACACACACATAGTAACCACAAAGTACTGGAAAGAGTGGTTAGTGCACAGTGATAAGCGAATCGAAAAGATTGAAAAGCGCTATGAATCAATGACACTTCACGCTCGAAAGTGGGTCTACAGAATTCTGCTTCTGCTGACCTTTACGAGTGATATGTGGGCAAACTTCACGGATGTGTTTAGAGGTTTGTGGACATTCAGTCTTGCAAATATTGACTGGTCAGGGGGTTTACAATAACGCCTCAAGCAAGGTTGTGTATTATGCATTTCTGTCATTCCTCACAACATAGCAATGGTGTTGTGTTTACGTTCATGCATATACATGCATGAACGTAAACAAACATACACACACACACACACACACACACACACACACACACACACACACACACACACACACACACACACACATAATACACAATCTATCGTCGGAACCCCACCTTGGTAGAATCTGCAGGGCAGGAAAACTGTCTGTAAGCCAAATATAAGAACTACACTGAAGTACATGGATAAAGACGTATTCAGCAAGTTGTTCACTTCCTATTTTTAGACTAACACTAGAATACAATTCTTAGCTGTGGTCACCGCATTTACAGAAGTGCAGAGAGCTAAAAGAGAAGGTCCAAAGGAGAGGAACAAAGATGCCACTGGAACTAAGGAAGCTGAGTTATAATGAAGGGTTAGGGGCATTGAGTTTCTCCACCTTGGAAAAAAAGAAGAGAAAGGGGTGACTTGATCACAAAACCTTTCGTTTTCTAGATGAGTATGACAACATCAACAGAACTCAATTCTTTGCAAGATGCAAAGACAAAATAGCCAGAGGCCATACCGTAAAATCAAACGAGAAACACTTGAGAAAAGATATAAAAAAAAGGACATTTTTAGTATAAGAATATCAAATAACTGGAATAAACTAAAGAATGTAATTGTAAAAACAGACAACATACAGAGGGTTCAAAAGATGTGTTATAGTGTAGAGGAACTTCAAGTGATGAGAGTAAACTCAACACGTCTCCCTTCCATCTGTCCCGTCCAAATAGCTAATTACAAGCAGGTGATTACGCGTAGGAAGAAGAAAAAACACGGACAGACAACACATATGTAAACACACAGACAGATGCAAATACAGTCAGAAAAAAAAAACAAGCAGCTGGACAGACATAGAAATACACACAGACAGAAAGCGACAGGCAAGCAAATTAAACAAAAAGACATAAAGAAAGGTGAAGAAACTGACATAAGCCGGAACAAGAGATAGGGTAGTTACCTTTGTAATTTGAGTATGATTTTATAATTGGCATGATATGTTTCTGTTCCCCAGTCACAGTCTGTGTATGAAGGCAGGATACGTTTTCTTATCAATCCCATCCTGTGTTAAGGGAGTTTATGCTCTCTTTAACCAATCACAATCTGTGTTTGTAGGCAGGTTTATGCTCTGCAGCCAATCACAGTTTGGTCAGGTTATGCTCCATAATCCATCACAGTGTTTGCTTTAAAGCAGATTATATATGTATGTATGTATGAAAGCAGGCTGTGCTCTGTAACCAACAGGTGTATGTGTGTGAAATATATGTATGTTCTGTAACCAGTTACAATCTGTCTTTGAAGGAAAACCGCATTTGCTAGCCATTCTCAGTCTGTTTTAAGAGATTGCCTTCTGTAGAGCTCATATATATATATATATATATATATATATATATATATATATATATATATATATATCTTTGGCATAAACTAACAGCAGTTTCCCTAATACTTTGGTATATAACCACCAGACAGATATATAGAACAGACATATACAAAGTTTCGATCCTTCGGTTCTCTAACATAAGGATTCTGATACTCTTTACATTGATACATTCTTCTTTAGTAGCATTTGTGAACGTCATTTGAGTGACGTAGTGCATTACTCCTTTGTCCGGCAACATTGTATCAAAAACAGGATACTATACGCCCAATTACAATCTATCTCAGTCTCTGTATAGATTTATTGGCCTCACAGGAAATGAAAACTTTAAATGCATGCTTCAGGTGTGAAGTCTAAAATACACTCCAATAACAGTGAGTATATTGTTTATTCCATTGCCAATACTTGTTTCTTCTGTATTTCCGTGGTACTTATAGGAATATATACCAAGTACTTATACTTTCAAGATCGTATTGTGTAGACAAGGGGCGTCAGGGAATGTGTAAAGTTCATATGTGCATATTTGCTCTTAAATAACTCTAATATTTGTTCGAATCTCAGAAAGGATATTGGAGTTTTGTATTGATCTTTACCTAAGAGAAGCCAGATGAAAGATAATCGTATTATGTCTCTTTAGTGATGTCATTATCTTTCCCTTTGAGACACAAGATGCCATTTAAAATGTTCCTGGTACGGTCCGATCTCCTTTGCCTGCGGTGTATTAAGCACTTGCTTCCTATTCAATCGATCCATACCATGAAGCACTAAGAATAGACTGGATGAATATTTCATTACAGGTTCACCACTAGCACTAATATGCTCCTTTTTTTTTTAAGTCTATACTTGACCAGTTTGCAGGTGTTGCTCCCTCTTAGAGTTATCTGTAAGCCTTTCTCTTCTCACTGCCCTATTGCCTTGAGTTTTCTGATACCTTCAGTTACCCCACAAAGCCTCGAAAGGATCCAGTGGTCTGTTGTCTGTTTGAATTCCTTTGCATTCCTTCGTATCTATAGATTCAGCAGGAGCCAAACTTTAGGCTCGGGTTAAACCTGCCACCTGCTCCTTATTTAGCATCACCTTATTGTATTCACACAGTGAATGACGGTCTATTCCGTGGGAGATATGTACTCCATTGCGTATCATACGTCATTGACGTTATAACACACGCGTCTTGTCTCCCTTCTAATCATATACGCATCTCGCCATTCAACTTTTAGTTAACATTCCCTGTGACTCAGCCTAGAATGATCTAAAAGGAGATAAGGATGAGTAACATTCCACTTTAATGGCTATAATTACATTATCGCCATGATGAACGGAAGACTGATAGAATCAAAGGAGGAAGCTAAAGAAAAAGGCGAATTCGTGGCTCTCTGTCCTACCGTGCTGCTACTACAGGCGCTAGAACGACTGCCGGAGTCCTGTAATTAGGAAACGACGTCGTTCCCAGAAGTGGCGGGCTGCGCCACAGTAAGAGGCTCTGGGGGTCATCGCAACGAAGGCTCGCGGGAATATATTTTTTTTTTTCTCCCTCTCTTGATGTGAAATTAAGATTCTTAACCTTCTCACTCCCATGCAAAGCTGATCATATTTGCAAATTATCGATAATAAAGATAATGATAATGATGATATTAATAATGATAATAATGATAATAATAATGCTAATAATAATGATAATGATAATAATAATAATGATAATAATAATAATAATAATAATAATAATAATAATAATAATAATAATAATAATAATAATAATAATAATAATAATAATAATAATATAATAATAATAACAATAATAATAATGATAATAACAATAATTATAATAATGACAATAATGATACAAATGATAATAATGATAATATTGATAATAATAATAATGATGATAATAATAACAATAATGATAATAATAATAATGATAATAATATTAGTAACAGTAGTAATGATGATAATTGAAACAGCCACAGCAGTAATCGTTATGACATTAATAACAATATTAGTAATGTTAATGTTAATGATAATGATACCAATACAAATGGGTAATAAGAGCAGTGTTTTCAAGACGAGCATTAAGAATAATGTTATTTGCGCTACAAGATATCAGACATGGACGGTGCAAGGTTTCCCAGTCTTACGCATTCCCTATTGATGAATTGTGATGTCGCTGACCCCAGATGACCTTATGACCCCTTCCTTTGCTCTTACCTAGAAAGGAAGTCATCTTAGAGAAGCGTTTCACCCGAGATCACGACATCTGGAAATGGGCGTGATGACCCCAACAGCTTTATGGATCACTGAGTAAACCTGTGTGTGTGTGTGTGTGTGTGTGTTGGGGGGGGCTGACCAACATAGCTGGGAAATATGTTGGGGGACAGTTGGTTATGAGTGGGAGGGAGTGCCATGATGGGTGCAGTATATGTTGGGGAAGGTAGCAATGTTGGGGAGGGATATTCATGTTGGAGAAAGTGTAGTTCATGTTGGGGAAGGTGGTAATGCTGGAGAGGGATATTCATGTTGGAGAAAGTGTAGTTCATGTTGGGGAAGGTGGTAATGTTGGCAAGGGATATTCATGTTGGAGAAAGTGTAGTTCATGTTGGGGAAGGTGGTAATGCTGGAGAGGGATATTCATGTTGGAGAAAGTGTAGTTCATGTTGGGGAAGGTGGTAATGTTGGCAAGGGATATTCATGTTGGAGAAAGTGTAGTTCATGTTGGGGAAGGTGGTAATGCTGGAGAGGGATATTCATGTTGGAGAAAGTGTAGTTCATGTTGGGGAAGGTGGTAATGTTGGCAAGGGATATTCATGTTGGAGAAAGTGTAGTTCATGTTGGGGAAGGTGGTAATGTTGGAGAGGGATATTCATGTTGGAGAAAGTGTAGTTCATGTTGGGGAAGGTGGTAATGTTGGAGAGGGATATTCATGTTGGAGAAAGTGTAGTTCATGTTGGGGAAGGTGGTAATATTGGCAAGGGATAGTCATGTTGGGAAGGGGTGCTCATGTTGGGGAGAGCTGCCCATGCTGCAGAGGCTAGTGATGTTGGGGAGGATGGATCATGTTGGGGAGGATGGGCCATGTTGGGGAGGATGGGCCATGTTGGGAAGTGTTGGTCCAGTTAGAGAGGGATGATCAAGTTTTGTAAGGCGCTGTGCATGTTGGGGAGAAAAGTCATGTTGGGGATGGTAGTCATGTTGGGGAAGAACAGTATAGTCATGTTGGGGATGCTAGTCATGTTGGGGAGGAACAGTCATGTTGGGGAAGGACGCTTTTCTAGGGCTGCGGGAGGTCATGTTGGGGGGGTGGTGGTGTTGGCCAACGCGTGTCTGGTCTGTGTTTCTTGAGCGGCAACATACATCCTTCGTCACGCATAGCGACTGTTTGTTTACCTCGATTGTTTAGGGACAAGTGGGGTGTGGGTGGGTGATGGTGGGTGGAGGAGTAGTGGAGGGAGTAGTAGTGGTGGTAGAGGAGTAGTGGAGGGAGTAGTAGTGGCGGTAGAGTAGTGGAGGGAGTAGTAGTGGCGATAGAGGAGTAGTGGAGGGAGTAGTAGTGGCGGTAGAGTAGTGGAGGGAGTAGTAGTGGCGGTAGAGGAGTAGTGGAGGGAGTAGTAGTGGCGGGAGAGGAGTAGTTGAGGGAGTAGTAGTGGCGGTAGAAGTGGCGGTAGAAGGAGTAGAGGTAGAAGTAGTATTAGGGGTGGTATTAGGCTATGGATTGTGTAGACTTGGCGGGCGGAGCAGCAAAATGTCAGGGAGAGGCACCCTTTATCTACCCAATAGTTATTCATGGCGTTGAAGTATCAAAGGGTCAGGATATACGTCTCCTCTGAACACCACAGTAGTAGCGGTCGCAACGCTCAAGGGATCGAAATTCTTGATAACGTCAAGTCTAACGTCCATAACTTTTGTTTTGGGCCTCAAGACAAAAAAGAAAAAATTACTACACAAAAATTGATGCAAGAGAAATATAGATTAGCTTGTTGGAAGTTTTGATGGACTGGGTTTTAGCTGAGCTTAGAACATGATTTTTACAATGCTCCTCTAGATGAGCTGGGTTCACGTCCTTGGTGACGAACTAGAATATAAACCAGTCGTATATAAACCTATAAAGACTCTAATAGGTTTAGAAATAATCTTGGATCTTTTATAGTTCACGATATGACAAAACCTCCAGATCGAATTCCCCATATAGCTCAAACTACCATCATATCTAACAAATGAATTCCGGATTGAACCAATCACCAGCTAAAGATAAGCATGTTCGTCATATCCCGCATCTCTATTAGCTAATCGCTTTAATCAATCGGTTACTGATTAATAATGCAGCAAGTTATTGAGGTGATGAGTGGAAGTTTCAGTTCATTAATCCATCGTGTGACTCCTTCATCCGAATTCGAGCAAAGGTCAAAACTCCAGGAACTAAATGTTGAGTGTTCAACATTTAACGAGTCCGCCAGCCAATGTAGGTCACCTGAAAATTCATTTGATATTCAAAGAAGTTTTTAGGGGGCATTTAGAAACTTTAAAAGACTATTGGTAGAGGAGATTATTAACTTGGCAATACAAGTGTAAATCAGTCTTGCTTTTTACAGCTCTTAATGTAGAGTATATTAGAAATTTGCTCGTAAATCTTTTACATACGTACCACAAGACATGCGTTAGCTATTTTGAGAGTTACCTTTGATATCATATATACATATAATCCAAACTTTGCTTCGTTGTGTCGAAAGTCCTTTTCGACACGTAACATAACCTCGAGGAGGAGCAGTTTACTAAGGGGGAAATAAAAATCATACTTTGTGACAGCGCTCTCTGAATTCATGTTCCATCTATACGTATTTACCCGAATCCTAGATTTTGTTAAAAAAGGAACTTTCTTTTTAAGATAAAACCTCGTATTGTGCTTTTGTTTCTATACAGTCTGAAGGTGACCACTTGTGTCTCGTGGTGCTGGACTATTTCATTCAGCGAGTTTGCTTGACAGCGTCAGTGAAGAAATAGAAGCTGGATTAGTTTATTTGTGAGCGTAATGTATTAAGAATAACACCCTGTACTTTCATGAATGACTTGTGACTTGTATGAAGAAGAACAAAAAAGTCCACTTCTTATGGATTTTCTATAATTTCCTTCGGTATTAAGGGGAATGAATATGCATATTACGCATCTGCAGTATTGTATAACTTGATTATTAGAATTGCTAAAAAATATCACCATGCACAAAGTTCTGTTCACCAGACATTCTGAGGCATATACAAGCGTCTAGATACTGCGTGTGGTATAATGCCACTCAGCATTATGCCTTGTATACCATTCGTTTTCTAAACAATAACTCTTGACTTAGTTGTAAAAGAAAATGATACCCTTTCCAGATGGTATTTGCTCACTATGACTTACATAAATTGACAAAATTGAAAAGACTTAGACCATGTTCAGAACGGATAAAAACTGACTCTCTGCTTATAACTGAAGAGGCTTAGATCCCCTCCCAAAACTAGACATGTTGAAAGTGACTCTCTGCACCACATAGATAAAACTGATCTCGTACCTAAAACTGCTAAAAGTTAAATCCAGTAAGAAAAATGATAAAAATGTACCTTGTGCCTAAAACTTATAAGACTGTCTTTGTGTCCAGAATATATAGTACTGATTACATGCCCTAAACTTATGAAGACTAAATCCTTGACTTAAAGGCGAGAAGACTGATTCTAGGCAGATATGTGAAGAATGATTTTGTGCATAAGTATTGATTTAAGTGGCTTCATGATTGAAAATAATCCTGACTGTGTGCTTAAAACTGATAAGACTTTTTATTTCTCTAAAACTGATAAATAAGAACGACTCATGAGAATGACTCATGATAAGACTGACTTTATCACTCAAAACTCATATGACTGAATCATCTTGTGAAAATTAGCGAGACATTCTGAACCTAAAACTTATGAAGTCGATTCCTTACCTAAGTGGCTCCTTTTCACCTGCAGTGTGTGGTAGTCATGGAGGGTCTGACGTGTGGGCTCGTCAACCCGGACGACACGACAAGCCCGCCCAAGCACTTCACCTTCGACGGGGCCTACTTCACAGACTCCACCACCGAAGGCATTTACAACGACGTCGCCTTCCCTCTGGTGGAGGTAAGGAAGAGATGTGCCTCTTTTTTCTCTTGTGTCTGGCTGTATCTCTGCTTCTCGTTCCTGTGGTTGTGTCGCTGTGGATGTGGTTGTCTGTGTGAGTCTATGAGTAGCGCTACGTATGTGAAGTTTATGTATATATATCTTGTAGTCTGTGGCTACATTTGTGTCTGTGTCTAAGTGTCTTTTTGGTTGCCCTATGTTGCTCTATCAATGATCCTGTTTCTGCAAGTGTCTTCGTGTTCTAGGCCGTCTTTGTGTCTAGCTATGTCTCTTTCTTTGTCTGTTTGCGTGTCTGTGTGACTATGTCATTTAAGGCATTCAGGATTGCATGGCTGGCGTGATTCATCAGTCTCTATGTGTCTGTTCCCTTTTTTTTCTGTTATATCAGCTCTCTTCCTTTCCCTCTGTCTCTCTCTCTCTCTTCTTTTCTATTTTCTTAGTCACACATTTCTCAGTCTCTCTCTCTCTCTCTCTCTCTCTCTCTCTCTCTCTCTCTCTCTCTCTCTCTCTCTCTCTCTCTCTCTCTCTCTCTCTCTCTCTCTCTCTCTCTCCACACACACACACACGCACACACTTCAACACGGTACAGTATCAAGTAAAGTAAAGCACATCAACAAGCGAAGCTGGGAGACTTTCAACACAAGTACACGAGCAGACGAAACAACTTGGTCATTAACCACCATATAATGCCATGCCACAATGAGGATTTCTCACCATTAGCTAAGAGTCTCTGAGACACTAGCTAACCATACATTCCTTTACCTAGTTCCTCTTAATGTCCTCCCTCCATTAAGCTGTCTTATACACCTCTGAATATTTTCCCCCCTTCCCCGGGTTCTGTTGACCAACAGTATATTTTTGTACATATATATAATAGTCTGTCTTCAGCTCTTTATGTGTTCTTTCTCTTTTTTCAAACTAGATTCTATTATGTATTTTTGCCATCTTTGGTCATTGACTTTTGGATAATCTTCAGCTTATTTATTTTGCAATTACTCGTGAATCTTTATATACCAATTGAACTCATTTATATTTAAGCACCTACTGTCCTCTTGTACATAGGAAGAATGAATGGTTTTCAGAATTATATATTTTCCTCATTTCACCTCTTCATTGATATCTATGCTAATAAATGATAGGCAAATATTTCAATTTAGGTAACCTCCTCCTATGACAAGATAGTATATTGATCCAATACACTTTGTATCATTATCAATGTGGCCTCTGACCCAAGTTAACTCTGTCTCTTGATCTGATATTACGTTACCTAGATAATAAATGCCATCCAGGGTGCTAATTGAGTTTACCTTGATTATTCACGAGAGGACGCAAAATGGTCTATTGCTCTCTGTATTCCTTTGTATTCCTTTGTATTCTTTGCATCACCCTGTTCATCCTTGCTGTGTTAAGGTCAATCCACTGGCCTTTAACACCTCAATGTCTCCTGTTCATCCTTGCTGTGGTAAGGTCAATCCACTGGCCTTTAATACCTCGATGTCTCCTGTTCATCCTTGCTGTGGTAAGGTCAATCCACTGGCCTTTAATACCTCGATGTCTCCTGTTCATCCTTGCTGTGTTAAGGTCAATCCACTGGCCTTTAATACCTCGATGTCAACTGGCTCACTCCAATCCTCGTTCCTCAGAGCGTGCTGGAAGGCTACAACGGTACAGTGTTCGCCTACGGTCAGACGGGTTGTGGCAAGTCCTTCACCATGCAGGGCATCATCGACCCTCCTACTCAACGTGGCATCATACCCAGGTACGGACATACACGGGGTGATGGTACGCACACACACGGGGTGATGGTACGCACACACACGGGGGGATGGTACGGACACACACAGGGTGATGGTACGGACACACACGGGGTGATGGTACGGACACACACGGGGTGATGGTACGGACACACACGGGGTGATGGTACGGACACACACGGGGTGATGGTACGGATACATACGGGGTTATGATACGGATATGAATAAGGATCCATTCTAGCCTGTCATCTCCCAGGGCGTTCGAACACATCTTCGAGGTGATCCAGACGACGGAGAACATGAAGTACCTGGTGCTGGCCTCCTACCTGGAGATCTACAACGAGGAGATTCGCGACCTCCTCGGAGCCGACGTGAAGAAGAAACTCGATCTGAAGGAACATCCTGACAAGGGCATCTACGTCCAGGGTATGTGTTCCTCTGTGGCTGAAGACTGACTTATGATGACCCTCGGTGACTTAACTTGACCCCTCTCTGACCTTGCCTGGCCCCTGGCTGATCCACCCTAGCACTTCTCTGACCCAGTTTGACCTGACCCCTGCGCTGACCGAAGCTTATCTCTTCTTCCAGGCCATAATGCTATGTAGTGTAGGGGTAAGGGTATACAGTCATAGATATTATGTAGAAAAGAGAGAAAAAAGAGTTCCTTTCAGTTTGACGACATCTGGATTTCGAAGAGAGAAGGCGGTTTAAACCTGGCCTTCGTATTGGTACCAGATGTCACTGCAGTATTTGTCTGGCCTTGATCTGAGGTGTTTGTAATTGGATAACTTCGGGAGGTAGTTTATTCCAGTGTTTCTACCACTCTATTTACTTAAAATTTTTTTAGAGAGTTTAAATGTAAGTCTATGAGTCTTTCCCCTTAAGGGCTAATTTTGGTTACTCATTGCACATATCTACTACCCTTTCTATACCTACTAAGACACAACATAACACGGTATTCTATCCAAGTGTCACTCTTATGTTCTTAAACGCTGTGCCTCTTACCTACAGCGTTTGGCATACCGATCGCCACTCGCCCACCCGCCACATACACCCTCCTCCACCGTCTTGAAACATCCACTATGTACATACACTCACACTTACATAATAACTCATTCCCTTCCACTGTACAATAGATTCTCCCTCCTCCCTAACTCTCCATTACCAGACAATTCCTGCCATCAGATACTCCCCTCTTACTCCACTCTCCTCCTCTAACACTATCTTACTCATCTTATTCATCGGTGAACAGCTACTCCTCTATTCCCTCACCCCTATGAGTACGCTTTCGTGCTCCAAGGTAAGTGGCGTCGTAGGTATTCGTCCGTAGGTAGGTAGGTAGGTAGGTAGGTAGGAACTCACCTCCCCCGCGTCTCACCACGACTAATTCCCCCGCCTCCTCTCCCGTGCCATACCCCTCACAGCCACACTCTTCAAGGTTACGAGATCTCGATTGATCACCTGAATAATTTATCTTCCAGCGCAACTTGCCGGTGACAGCAAGGCTATTTAGTCTTCCCAAGGTCATGTTCCTCGCCCTTGGCTGGCCCTTGTAAGTTGCCCTCTGGCCCGCATTCGTTGCCCTTGGCTCTTCAATAGTTATCCTCTAGCACCTTCAAGGCTCCTTCTGGGTCTTGTTAATGACCCCTTACCCTCGTTAGATACCACTGAACCACAAATTAGGTGCCCTAGGCACACTTAGAACTGCACTGGTACCGCGTCAGCTGAGTTTGGCTTGTTTAACTCGATCTGTGTCTTGTTTTCCTGATGTGTTTCAGCCATTCCAGGTGAGGTTGGTAGCGCTAGTGCCATTTAGACTCACCTGGTCGAGCGCTAGCTGCTTTACCCCCTTGCGTAAGGCGCCCTGGACCTGTGTTAATTGTCACTGAGTTAATTGGCTTGGGCTGGATTCTTGGACAAGCGATAGCTGCCTCAGGTCCAAAGTAGCTTGCATTTGAATGCGCTTCCCTGTTACGGATGACACGAAGCCACTGTGCCAGTTCGTACGCCAGCATTGATTGTCCCTGGGGCATTTCAGCTGCCGCAGGTTCATATCAGATGCCCTGGGCTTATAGCAGATGATCACCACTGGTTGCCGATGTTCAATCCTTATGTAAGATGGCCCAGGCTCGTGTCAGGGGCCCTTACTTTCTGTCAGAGTTGACTTCAGCCTGTGTTAGCTTGCCCTTATGCCCTTGCTAGCTGATCCAACTTTGTGATAATCGCTACAGATCCATGTTAGCTGCCTTGGGTGTGTGTCATCTGTCCATGCAATTTTAGCTGCACCAGGTATGTATTAAGAGTTCTAAGTCTGCATTCGTTGTATTAGATCTGATGTTAGATGGCTGCCACCATCCTGTGGTACCTGCTCTCATCTCATGTTACCCACATTGGGCCAGTATGAGCAATATCAGACCCCGGGATGGGTGGCTGCTGTAGGGCATTTTAATTTCCCACAGTTCATGTTAGCTTCCCCTCTCCTATGGAAATATTCCAGGCCTGTGTAAACCCAAGAATACATTCAGTATATTATGGATACAATCTGGTATGGTGCCTTACCTATCAACACGTCGCTCTAAAACTTCCACCAACACACCTCGTAGGTTAATAAGACCTGCTGATGCTTAACTCCATAAGACCCCACCTCACAGTAGGACCCACAGAACACGGTTGAGGATGCGGCACCAGATCTGTGTGAAGGAGGAGGTTGGTGACATTTTCGTCCTCGAGTCGCTGAATAATAGACGTTCAACCTTTCTGAGGGATGTGGGTCAAGCTCTGCTTGTGAAGGTGATGCCGCGGTTGGCAAATACTCCATCAAACATCTCTATACCACTTTTAAGGTGTTAAACATAGATGAGGAAGGGTCATTCGTAAAACACCTCTTACGAAATCCACACTAGTGAAAAGGTCTGGATGATAATTAACCGTGAAAGGTGATAGGGGAAGATTGTTGCAAACAACTGACACCTTCACGTCTCCTTCATCGTCATCATCGCACATTATCCTGCTGATCCACGAGGACCTGCCTCTCTCTCTCTTCCTGTCGGTGTTTTTCTCTCACGACACACAGTGGAGACCGTGAGACTTATTATACTGTCATGTCGGATTGTGCTGATGGGTGGACTGACTTGAGATATCAAAGTCGTGCTGTCTCTTGAAGGGGAAGAGATGGAAGATCAAAGTCACAAGGTCATTATGTTAAGGCCTCTCATGAACTTTCCCGAAGGAGCACCTGGAACTTGATCCATACGTAGTGGTGAGATATGATCCTGGCCAACACCAACACCTGCTGTTGATGGTCGAAGACACATATTCACTTTACTAGGAGTAACAAATTAATGGGAGCTACACAAAGTACGTTTGACTGTGTTGGTAACTACATAGATTACATTTCATTATATTGGCACTAACGCAAGTTACATTTGACTGTGTTGCCTCGTTCACAAGTTACAGTTGATTGTTTTGCTTTGCTTTGCCTTCTCCTACCATTAAGCTTCGTATACATTCTGAACCCCATTTTCCATCTCGTTCCAACCCCGTCTTGGCCTCATAGTACCAGTGGTGTAATTAGACTGATCTTCTTTTTACCCTTTTTCACTATTAAACACATTTCCACTCTTTTACCCTTTGCCCTCACCCTTTCCCATACACCGTTATCCCCTCCACCCTTACCACTCCCCACATACACTCATGCACACACACACACACACACACACACACACACACACACACACACACACACTAGTCTTTTCATTTCTTCCCTAGACTATGTCTCATTCATTATCGCTTCATTATAAGAGATTCTACTTCATCCCTTTCCCTAATCTTCCTCTTTCTCTTATTTTACTTACACATTCCAAGGACTTTGCCAAATCCAGTTGACTCACCTTTTCATCTCACCATATCATTCCTTCTCAAGGATTTTTAACGTCTTTTATTTTCTCCTGCTTTACTCTCTTCTCTTCGCCTATTCAACTAAGGCATACGGGCCATCAGGGATTCTGTGTCCCATCACGGTAACACGGTCGGTTATGCGTTCGCCTTCCAGCCCAATCTTTCGACATTCAATTCCGGTTTGGAAGACATCGATGTAGATGTAGGCTTCTGTTATGTGTATTTCCCACGTAATCTTGCCCTGGCCAATCAGGGCTGGCCCATCACTTGGCCCATTCCCATGTAATCTTGTTCTGGGTTCTGTGAGGCCTGTCTCAGTATCCGGTCCATCTACCATGTGCTTTTACCTTAGACTCTCAGGACCGGCCCAATGGCCGGTCCAGTCCCACCCATGTACTCTTAGCTTGACTTACCAGTACTGGCCCATCTGCTGGTCCACCTCCCACGAACTCTTTGTCTCTATCACCCCAGGGTTGTCCCAGCATCCGGTCCACAACACGAGCGAGTGTGAGGAGCTGATGGAGAGAGGCTGGAAGAACCGGTCCACGGGAGCCACCCTCATGAACGCCGACTCCTCCCGGTCACACTCCATCTTCACCATCACCCTCGAGATGATGGAGACTGACGGAGAGTCAGACGCCATCAGGAGCGGCAAACTCAACCTGGTGGACCTTGCTGGCTCCGAGCGTCAGGCCAAGACGGGTATGGTAGAACTTCAGGTTTTCTCGACCTCAAGAAGAATTTACGAATAAGAAAAGTTTAGGTCGTAGAATTTTCCGTGTGAGCTGTGAACCTCGACGGAGATTTTCTTCATTTCGTCTTTTGCGTTTTCTTCTTACGGTGTAAATCATAGTTCTCTCACTTGATATAGCTTTACCAAATGAATCACTAACCTTTAAGTATTTCATACGAAAGCAAGAATTTCCCTATACATAATGTAACATTTTCCCCATCACGCAGAACTAAGTTGCCTCTTAAAAGTTTTACTTCCTTTTAGGAATGAATGGATTTAATTTGTGATTTCCACAAGTTTTTCCAGATATATCTTTTCTCATATAATATATATATATATACATATATATATATATATATATATATATATATATATATATATATATATATATATATATATATATATATATATATATATATATATATATATATATATATATATATATATATATATATATATATATATATATATATATATATATATATATATATACATAGGTCCTGTAATTTATGATAAAGGAGGGGAAGCAGATAATATCCCAAGAAGAATGAACTTTATGTTATGTTCAGGATAAGGAAATAATCTCTTTGCTGATGTCTTCATCTTGATTCAGGAAACATTGAAATTTTCTTAGAAAATAGATGATCGGCGTCAAAGGTACGTATCAATCAATGCCAGACAATCAGTGGGATATGGCAGGAGTGATAGCAGATCTACTTTGCGTCATCATTATTATCATTACAAGTAACAAATGAATGCTGATAAGCAGGTCCCTCCTATCCCCTTATCTAAGGCCTGAGGGTGCTATATCTAAACTCATTCTTTAGTGTGTATTATCTATATTATCTGCTATCTAGGAGCTTAATAGATACTGCCATGTTTAAGCAGAGTACTTCGTTGTAGATGTAGCCTTGATCCTCTATCTGGATGGTATCACTTCCTGTGTGTAGATCACAAGCCCCAACTCCCCTCACGTCTACCTTCGACCCTCCCACAGGAGCGACGGGTGACCGGCTGAAGGAAGCCACCAAGATCAACTTGTCGCTGAGCGCCCTCGGTAACGTCATCTCTGCGCTGGTGGACGGCAAGAGTAAACACATACCATACAGGGACTCCAAACTCACCAGACTGCTACAGGTTTGGATCCTTCTCCTCTCTCTCTCTCTCTCTCTCTCTCTCTCTCTCTCTCTCTCTCTCTCTCTCTCTCTCTCTCTCTCTCTCTCTCTCTCTCTCTCTCTCTCTCTCTCTCTCTAGTCTTCACGATTCATAGATCTAGTCTGTCCAGCACCGCTATAGACGAATTGAAGGACGTAAGATTTAGTTTAGGAACAATAAACATTTCAATAACAAGACACAATCCATCTTTGTATAATTTCTATAGATGAAAAGATCTCGTATTCAACAAAGCTTCAACTTTCTTTTGATGTGAAACTGTAAAGTGAGAGAGCCTGGGGAAAGCATCAGTTGTAACGATGAATCAAGGCATTATGATTCGATCCTGAGTATCATTTGCTTTGATCTAGACTGTCTTCATCCCTCGTTTATTCATCATACTTAGAACTCCCTTAGGGAAACATTACTCAGACTCTTGACTCTCTAGGGTAATATTAATCAGAATTCGGACTCCTTAGGGAAACATTAATCAGAATTCATCATCGTTTGGACTTCCAAGGGTAATCTTGATCTTTGTCATTGTACTGTCTTATGTCTTGTGTCTTCTGATCAGAACTCCCCTTGGCCTTACCTTGCATCTGTTTGTTAAAGAGTTTATGATTTTCATCTTATATTTCTCAGTCAACACTAATGATTCAGTATGTCTAACTTGGTTTCGACGCCTTCAATCTCATCTTTACGGCCTTCTTTTGTGATTCCTTGATACCATAGCTTGTATCTCAATACTTCTCATAATCTCACCCATTTTCTTTGAGCAGGACTGTTGATATCATCCCTGCTATGTTCTCAATGTCGTTTCTTTTATTTCCCTTTTGGATAAGAGTGTTCACAATGACCTTATTTAGGATGATTCGTCTCAGCCTAAGTCTCTTAATACGCTAGTTAAAGAGGGCAGTCCGGTCGTTATCCTTCCTGCTCGTTAAAAATGTGGAACTACACTTGACAATCACTCTTGTCTCAAGGTCAAAGTTCCGTTTAAGGGCTGAAGTATCGTTGATCGTCTCTTCGTCTCTTTGGCTAAAGGATTCGCTCGGGGGCAACACCAAGACGCTGATGGTGGCTTGCCTCAGCCCCGCTGACAATAACTACGACGAGACGCTGAGCACCCTCCGCTACGCCAACCGTGCCAAAAACATCAAGAACAAACCCAAGATCAACGAGGACCCGAAGGACGCCATGCTCAGGGAGTACCAAGAGGAAATCCGCAAACTCAAGGAGATGCTACACAAGCAAGGACCTCAGGAAACCGGTATGTTAGAAGATCAGGTTGTAGGAAGTTCAGATGGCCAAATGGTTAGGAAGAAGTTGTGCCAGTGAGGGAAAGAAATAATGGAGAATATGGATCAAGTTGTATATATATATATATATATATATATATATATATATATATATATATATATATATATATATATATATATATATATATATATATATATATATATATATATATATATATATATATATATATATATATATATATATATATATGTATATATATATATATATATCCAGTTCAAGTTATAATGTAATACAGGCTATGTTACGTGTTTTGATGGTTGTCTCGTGTTGCTGTACAATAGCTACTGCTAACCACATTATGTAATGGAAAGTAGGTGGTTATCAAAGGGATATTATAGGTACCATAAACACAATACTGTGATAAATCTAAGTCAGATCAAAAACCCATTTGCTTATTCATTTTCTCTTGCTAAGGATACATATGTACTTATAACAGACCCACAACCAAGCCGCACACATTTCATCATAAAAGGATGAACCATCTCGTACATTTTTACCTCGACGAAAACAAAACTAGGATGTCTGTTGTTAATCTCTGTCATTAAGCAAACATCAATAAGGCTTAGAAAGTAGACAGAACATACACACATCCTGCAGAACTCCTCTGCAGCGGTAGAGGGAGTATCCTGTCTCCTGTATTTGTGGGATTCGTAAAAAAAGAATTATCATCCGGGTACGCTTATATAACGTGAACACACACTGGCGTTGTCGACACGTCACCACCAGTCACGTCAGGATGGCTGGGGTGAATGACTTCCCTGGGGCAGGGAAGGCCAGGAGGGGTCCTGGTGGGGAAACGGTAGACACATTCACAGATATGTTGATGTATTGATTTTGGGCGTTGCGATAACGCCATGAATATTATTGTTGATTGGTGCTGTGGCCTGCTGGAAGGTTATCGATTTTGAGTAGCGTATGAAGGGATGGGGTTGTGTGTGTAACATGGTATGTGGAGGATGGTGTTCTGTCTGTCACACAGTGTGTGGGGGATGGTGTTGTCTTTAACATAGTGTGTAGGGGATGGCGCTGTATTTAAGACAGTGTGTGGGGGATGGTGCTGTGTTTAACATAGTGTGTGGGGGATGGTGTTGTGTCTATCACAGTGTTTTGGGGATGGCATTGTGTCTAACACAGGTGTGTGGAGGATGGTGTTGTGTTTACCACAGTGTGTGGGGAATGATTTTGTGTCTAATATGGTGTGTAGGGGATGTGTCTAACACAGTGTGTGTGGGGAAATGGTGTCGTCTCTAACACATGTGTGGGAGATGATGTTTTCTGCAACAAAATGGATTAAACTTAGCGGGACGGTTGAATTATGTATTGGAATTATCAGGTGCAGATGGTCTGATGCAGGTAATTACCTAATTAAGATAGATATCAGATATCTGTAATGCATGGCAGAGTAAGACCAAGGCTGTTGTTATTGCCCGGACATGAGGAAGGTAGTGAGGTTGTTACAAGGTTATGTTAGATCATACGTTTGCTGTGGGTTCTCGTATATGGCAAAACATAGTCATACGAGATTCAGATATATTGGCTCCCGTCCACGAAAGGATCCAAGGCTAAGATTCCTTCATGACGGGAATGAATCACACAAGGAGAGTAAACAGGACGGATTTTGTGGTGAGCTGGGGTGAGTATTGATCACACCTGTCTAGTTTGAGGTGAATATTGATCATGGGTACGACTTGCGGTCAATATTGATCACATACCCAGCTCCTGACAGTCTGTTAAAAACAGGCAATAGTCTGAGCTGAATGAATTGCTTTTATAAAGAAGGATTCGCTTGAATAAACTTGCGAAATATAACCATGAAAGCCATAATGATATCAGGCAGTCACGCGTGTGAGGGAGGAGGGGAGACATGGCTGTCTCATTTATCATATGAAACATTCTGGCTTCGGGCCAGTTATTAACATAATGGGTGACGTGCTGAGACCGGTCAAGCACGTGTTAGATTAACATTCCGTGACGCGGGACCAGTTAAAAGAGAGGTAATGTTTGCATTTTTTTTTTTACTCTAAACTACATATGGAGGATTTTGTTGGCAGTGGGTAAACAGAGAGGTGAGGCACATGATATATATACACATGTATCTATCCAATACACTGACAGTGTCTACTTTGTTACCCTCCAGACGATGGGTCCTGGGCCGTACGAGTACACAAAACAGGTTTGTTACGGTTTCTGTGACGCTGTGACGCTTGTGCTTTTCTGCAGCAGCTTTCTCTCCTCAGCCTCTTAGATATGTTCACTGAGGCCTCCTACGATCCTCAGCCGTGTGGAGTGTGTGGGATTGTGGTCTATGAATATAGATCTCTATCATACCCTCTTTCTCTGCTTTCCAAGAGCATCAACCAATAGAATCCGTCTGGAAGATAGAATCTAAGACTCTGTATATGCAAGATTGTTTTCATATGTATAGTATTTCCCTATGTGATTAGAATCTCCTCTATCTCTTTTCAGTATTGTATATGAATGTGCAACTCTTTTGGTGTAATGACCATTGGAAATACCGTCATCATCATCATGGATTGAGATTTGAGGCAATTTTAATGTATTTTGACATGTATTATCTGTGAATGTATACCACATTTTTCTTCTGTCTATAATTAGAAATATCAAACCTCATATTTGCACATTCATGATTATATACATATATATATATATATATTTATCCCTGGGGATAGGGGAGAAAGAATACTTCCCACGTATTCCCTGCGTGTCGTAGAAGGCGACTAAAAGGGGAGGGAGCGGGGGGCTGGAAATCCTCCCCTCTCACTTTTTTTTTTTTTTTTTTTCCAAAAGAGGGAACAGAGAAGGGGCCCAGGTGAGGATATTCCCTCAAGGGCCCAGTCCTCTGTTCTCAACGCTACCTCGCTAATGCGGGAAATGGCGAATAGTATGAAAGAAAAAAGAAAAATATATATATATATATATATATATATATATATATATATATATATATATATATATATATATATATATATATATATATATATATATATATATATATATATATATATATATATATATATATATATATATATATATATATATATATATATATATAATGTTTAGTAGAATTCTACATGCTTTACAGTAGTAAACATGAAAATGTTCAATAACTTCATAACACGTTCTACACCTGTGATAGTTGGGCATCGGTTTTTAAGACCCTGTATTTGTTTTCTTACGCTGTACATATGGAGCTCAATCGATTTTTTTTTCCCGCTGGTATTTTGAATAGACTTAGTCATTAGCTTGGTACCTCTGTATTACCATACGAGGCAATTTTCAAAATACACTGACACACACATTGACACACACACACACACACACCACACACATACACACACAATACATATATATATATATATATATATATATATATATATATATATATATATATATATATATAAACACAAACACCTTGAAACGTACGTAAGAGATGGAACCCCATAGGTATAATTCTCGCATTGTATACAGTACACACAGAACTTACGCACACACACATATGTAAACATAGGCTTCCCTGGTGTCGTAGTTGGAGTTGCTGACCATGACCCACACAACGGGCCCGTCCAGGTTAGATTCCTGAGTGCGACAAACGGCCCCACAGCTCACCCTAGCAGTTATGCCTCCCCTCAGCGTTGGTTGATGATTGGGTACCTGGCTTTTGTGAGGTGTGCTTGTGTATATATATATAAATAAGGATAAAGACATGATACATGATTGTACAAGGTTAAGAGACGGGGCAACACGAGTGTAAGGTAAGGGCGGCAATCACAAATATCCATATTACTCATAAAAAAAAAAAAAATAACCATATACTCACAAAGACACGTACATTCAGACATACACACGCACGCAGTTATGTATACACACTCACTTGAAAAGCTGCCCTTGGCGTCCACAAAACCACTGTAGATACAGCTGTATCCTTGCTACTACAATAATATTTCACCATTTTTGTATACTGCATATAGACTTATTCTTTTTTTTTTTAATGTAGAGATGATATGATATAGGATATACTTTGACCTATATTGTCATAGTTGAGAAAGTAATCGTTTCAACTGTATAAAAAGACGCGTCTTTGTATCATCACAGACAGTGAAAAGTATTTAGGGTCTAAACGAGGACAACAGTGAAACCAGCGAGATCGAAGAAGCAGACGAGACAGACGGAGTAGACGAGACCTTCGGAACAGACGAGACTGATGATGGAACAGACGAGACTGCTCATGGAACAGACGAAACTAAATGAACAGACGAAACCGACAGAATAGACGAGGCCAATCAAACAGACGAGATCTTTAATCTAACACACGAGACCACCGACGGAACAGACGAAGGCGAAGTAGAGAACGAGACCGATGGAACAGACGCGGCCGATGAGCGGACGAGAACAACGGAACAGGAAAACCCAACAAGAAGACGAGACCAACAAAACAGATAGACTTTCAAGGCCGTCGAGATAGACAGAGACCAGACTGTCAAGACGGACAGATAGATAGACGGTAAAGACACATGGCTCCACAAGCGCTTAGTGCTCACAAAATGACAGGCTTTCGTGGCAGAGAAATAGACATATTGTCAAGACAGGGAGAAACAGATGAAACAGATAAATAGGTGTCAAAGATTAATGACAGATCAGACACGCACAGAGTGTGAAATGAGGTACACAGACAGCATAGTCTATAAAAGCTAAGTAGACAAAGAGACAATCAGACAGACGTTAAAGGAAGAAAACTGAGAAACAGACAGATGAAAACAGCAAGAGAGAGAGAGAGAGAGAGAGAGAGAAGAGAGAGAGAGAGAGAGAGAGAGAGAATGACAGCAAGACTTCAAAAGCTACCTGCAAAAACACTTCCAGATACAGACATCGTAACCTTCTAATGTCGACCCACATTTAGCAAAAGCCTCACAGTGTCAGTGGTGATGTCTTCTCCCTTAGTCATCAGAAACCTCACGCACTTGTGTCTCCTGCAGTCGTGTCTGTGGCTCCTGATGAGTCGGTGCTGGCGGAGGAGAGGGACAAGGTGCGCCGGGAGTACGAGGATAAGATGGTAAAGATGAAGGAAGACATGGAGGCTGAGCAACAAAACAACGCCCTCTTGCAGGCCAACATGGAGAACTTGAGGAAGCAGTACGAGAGTGAGATCAACCAGATCAAGCTGAAGGAGGTGAGTGCAGGGACGCCATGCTGAAGGAGGTGAGTGCAGGGTCGCCAAGCTGAAGGAGGTGAGTGCAGGGTCGCCATGCTGAAGGAGGTGAGTGCAGGGACGCCAAGCTGAAGGAGGTGAGTGTAGGGACGCCAAGCTGAAGGAGGTGAGTGCAGGGTCGCCAAGCTGAAGGAGGTGAGTGCAGGGACGCCAAGCTGAAGGAGGTGAGTGCAGGGACGCGAAGCTGAAGGAGGTGAGTGCAGGGACGCTAAGCTGAAGGAGTTGAGTGCAGGGACGCCAAGCTGAAGGAGGTGAGTGCAGGGACGCCAAGCTAAAGGAGGTGAGTGCAGGGACGCCAAGCTGAAGGAGGTGAGTGCAGGGTCGCCAAGCTGAAGGAGGTGAGTGTAGGGACGCCAAGCTGAAGGAGGTGAGTGCAGGGACGCCAAGCTAAAGGAGGTGAGTGCAGGGACGCCAAGCTGAAGGAGGTGAGTGCAAGGACGCCTGGGTGAACGGATGGTGAGTTTAGATGACGTTGTGGTGGTGGTGGTGAGGGGAGACAGAGATAATGAGATATTTTGGGTGGTGAGGAAAGGATGATAAGGGATGATAAGAACGTGATGAAGGGATGGTGTTAATGAGGTGATGAGGTGATGATTAGAAGGGTAGATGATGAGTGCTGAGTGGCTAAAACCTGTACAAACAGGTTAAGTTTGATATGTTGAAGACTCACTCTCTCTCTAGCTCACTAGCAATGCAATTCAGGTTGTTATATTTTCTCACCATTTTGAATACATCTGTTCCCATATCTTTCGATAAGAAGAGATAACCTCGAATGATAACAGGGGTCAATGGATGTATTGTGAGAGAGTTGGCTAACTTGCCAATGTTCTTTGTGTCTTGCCACGCTAATGACTAGTCTCTACATACGTAGTGCTGGGTAAGTTAGTGCTATTCTGGTCAAGGCCATTGTTTCGTAACGTATTTCTTGTCTCTGATCGCTAGATATCTGAAGGAAGGTACGTAATTTCTCCCAGAGGGAGGAGAGAGAAATATATATGTATAAAACTAAAATTCCTGAGGGATTACTCAATACTCTAACCCATGTTAGCCCAGGGTCAAACAGTGTAAATGTAATTCAACTGATTCTTGTTAATTCATCCGGTACTTCAATGTGAGCTCCATTCCTTGTTCTTATTCTGCTTAGAAACATCTTGCCCCAAGGAGAAGTTATGACCCGTGTGGCATCTAGTAGTATCAAACCTGACATTAATGATAAAGAATTAAACAATACATGATAACGGAACACGAAAAGAGATAATGAATAAATTAACCATCGATTTATCATAATTCCTCTGCCAAATTACATAACCAACTGCAACACGTCAAGGTGTATATATATAATGATCACGCCTCCTTTACAGCAAGAGGAGCGGGAGAAATACATCGCCCAGCAGCAGCAGCTGCAACAACAGCAGCTATTGAAGCAGCAACAGCAACAGCAGCAGCAGCCGAAGGAGCAACCGTACGAGGACGAGGACATAGAAACAGAGAACCTCCCTCCTGGGGTGACGCAGACCACGTCAGGGCCGAGGGTACAGAGACGACCGTTCCTCAGCGCAGCACCGACGAACGTCGAGCGAACCAACACCCCAGCAGCCGGATCCAGCAGCGTGCAGGGGTACGAGGACGCGAACACTTGCTCTGGCGCTCTCGTAGCTGCCATGTTGTTCATTAAGAAAGAAAATATACATGACCTGATTATCAATTTATCAGCTTACTCATCCATCATGGGATGGCGTTAATCACCTTGATCACCAGGTTCATGTTACTCATCAATTCAGGTAGACAGGTGGCTTAAACACAGGTCACTAGAAACATACGTAAGTTAATGATATACATCAGTAGATATTTGAAACCTATATGTACCGTACTTAGATAAAGCGAAAGACAGTCAGTGGATTATACTGTCAAGAATAGTGACTGTAAGTGTTGACAGGGGAAGGACAGGCAGAACTAGGTTAATTTATCATAGCCGTCTGTATTAGTTATTACTACAACAGTCTGTCCAGGGGTAGGACAGGCAGAAGTAGGTTAATTTATCATAGCCGTCTGGGTTAGTTATTAGAGCTGTTTATGTTATCACAGCTGCCTCTGGACATGACTCACTTACCAGTGTGCTTGACAGCTGCTTGTGTATATGTCAGATTAGGCAATACACCTGCTTATTGACGTTGACTATGTCAGTTATTACACCTGTTTGTGGACATGACTGTGTCAGTTATCATATCTGTCTGTAAATATAACTTTGTTAGTTATCAAACCTGCCTTTGTACATGGTTGCCGTCAGGTATCACAGCTGACTGTGTACATGGCTATGTTAGCTCTGACTGCGGGAACTCACGAGACCACAGTGACTTAGCGAAGTACAAACGCGTATCCACATAATCTGAGCACAACTACACACGTACACACGTACGCAAATAAGCATAATGAGAGACGGACGCACGAGTGTGCTCATGAGGATAATCATATGTGAGAGAGAGAGAGAGAGAGAGAGAGAGAGAGAGAGAGAGAGAGAGAGAGAGAGAGAGAGAGAGAGAGAGAGAGAGAGAGAGAGAGAGAGAGAGAGAGAGAGTTGCGTGACACATACAGTCACTCCAGTAGAAAAAAAAAAGTGGCATGCTGATTAATTTCTCAAAGACTAGGACCTAGTCTTGCACGATGCATGACAGGAAGAACTGTTCTGAACGAGACGATAAAATAGAAAAAGAAGAAAAGAGATTAGATTTACGAACTTACGTTCATAAAAGAAAGAATTTCTTACGGTGTATCATAGGATAAACAGATATACAGAACTACGAGCAAGTATCAGTAGTAAGGTTTAAGAAGCCTTGGCATTTCGCTTTCATGATGGCATTCATCTTGTGTTTGAATAACCTACTCTGACTATGATGTAGTATGCTTCTATTATTTTGTGTAGTATTATGTAATACAAGAGAGTGGTTATGTACACATTATCTTTTTTTCCCCGTCGACTGCTACGAATGCTTCAATTTTCCATCAAAGTCTTGTGAAAATAAGAAATGTGTTTCATGATCGTAAAGCTAAATCTAGAAATGTTTTCTTTCTCGCTGGTTGTGTGGTCAACTCCAACCCTGGGAAATTATTTACTGATCATTTGCTGTTTATTATCCAATAAGTTACTGTGATGAAGAACGTGAGGGACTTTTGTCATGGACTTTAACAAGGACTGAGTATTGCAGTAAGACACCACAGGTATTAGACTGTACCTAAAGACGATGAACGAAGCTGTTAGATTTTTTACTATAAGACATTAGAAAGCTAGTCACATTTTGAGAAGGTATGAGAAGCATTATAAGACATTTTTTTGAAAAAGAAAGAGCATGGCAGATAAAACATATTAACAGGAGTAAGACAAATAATGTATTTTGTCATTGAGTCTTATAAGCCACAAGGAATATTTTCTTGAGTCTAATCTTTATTTCTGATGTCTTCACTACAGAGATCCAGACATGATGAACTCTATACAAAAGGAAGCATTTAAAAGGTAAATCATTTTATGCTCACATGACATAAAACTTAGTCTTAATTCTAACGAGAGTAACAAGCAGCCAATCTTACGCTGCTTAACCAGGATAGCAAGAAGATAGTCTAATGTTCAGCCACGATAGCATGAAGCAAGTCTCATTCATAAATAAGATAACATAAAGTCAACCTCGCACTTTGACCTAGATAGCATTAAGTTAGTCCTATGCTTAAACAAGTTATTCAGTCTCATGCTTAACTTGGAGAGCATGAAACTCGTTTCGTGTTTAACCAAGATGGTCTGAAATTAGTTTTATGCTTAACTAAGACAGCATGAAACTAATCCCTTGTTGAACCAAGTTAGCTCAAACTCAGTTTCATAGTCAACCCCTAGACTCTGTATATATGAGAACACTCGTTCCCATAACTATGATTCAGTGGTTCTTCACTTCAGTTGTTGATATAATTCAGACCTTCAGTGGTATAATCAAACAATCTTATGGATCTATAATCAATTGTTATCAAAAGTACTAATTAACTAAGTTGTCTTTCCATCAAGTTCAAGTGAAGACACACTCTCCTGTACTCTCCTTTCATCTCTTCTACAGTTTGTATCCTTCCATCATCACTAGGAAGCAAGATTATAACCAACCTCTCTCACTACCTCCTGCTCGTGTTATTCCAGATTAAAAGAGCTGCAGGAGAAGATGGTCGGAGGGGAGAAGACGCAGGACAAGGAACTAAAGGCCAGGCGCAACAAGCGAAAGAAATACATGGAGAAGAGACTGAAGATCCTGAGCGAAGCGTTGAAGAACGTGGATGACGAGGACGGTATTATGATCAAGGTGTATGACGACATCCACGAGGAACTTAGGGCGAAGACCGAACTGGCCAAGAAGCAGAAGGCAAAAGGTAAGAGCATAGCATAGCAAGTGTTAGGCGCCCAGGTTAGCTGCCTTGGGGAACTGAGGGTGTGTATGATGCCAATAGCCATAAGACAAGAGTGATGATGGGAACCTCTGTCAAGATGATGGTTCCAACTTAAGTAACGTATTACTAACCCTGACTTTCATCTACTTTATTTTTCACAATATATCTATCAGTTAAACATACCATGATACTTTGCACGATATATTCACATTGCTAATTAGCAGAATTTTGATGCTTTGGACACAGATGCTCGGCAAACTTTAAATGGAAACATTTCCTTTGCTAATAGTACGAATACGTACTGGTAGGTGTTGCTGTCTAGAACATAATCTCGTAGCCACTCACCAGACGCTTCACTACGCTGGTTATATTTCTTTACCATTTCCAATCTTAATTTGAATAACGAGTGTTCAGTAGTCTTACATATCAAGGAAATTCTCTGGATTTCAGTATGTTAATACGTCAAAACCTTCTTAATGACTCACAGCAATTTGGAAACGCACACGTAAGCCTTCCTTTTTCCACTATAAAGACCAAGATGTCTATTTTAAGAAAAACAACCATATAAAAGAGAGGACGCGTGGGATCCAGTCTTTTAGGCTTATGGATCAATGCTCATAGGTAACCAGAGAGAAATATCGACCTAACTGGGTCATTGGTTCCTCAGGTGATCGAAGCCTACCTAATGAGGGCTTCGTCTAATCGGCTTTAGTGTCACGTGACACATTTCTCTGAGCAGTTGCCCTATCCACGAAGGGCTGCCGAGCTCTAGATCAACTTCATGTTCATATAAACTTTCCTTTAACCTGAGGGAGCTTAGAGCATAAGGTCAGCATCCATAATCATATGATGATATCTGATCTCTTTATCATTCCAGATCAAATCAATTGAACAGGAGATCAGAGACCTGACTTCTGAATTCCAGGAAGAGAGGACCGATTATTTGGAAACCATAAGAAAACAGGAACAGCAAGTTAAGCTGCTGACAGCCATCCTAGAGAAGGTAAGGGGATCATGTAGCCTTAACCTGTGCAGCTTACGGTAGGTCCACCGTAATGATGACATGAATAACAGCGAGAAAAATTTGAAGATCATCCTGGAATATATAAAAAAAGAAAATGGATGGTCCACTGTCATAGAAAATGTAGTGTCATTGGGGGTTAAAGTTTTCCAGTTCATTCAGAAGAGGTAAGACACAGTAGGTTAAAAACTGTGTAGTACATCGCGACACCAGTCTTGTGAGTTGGATTCTGAGAAAGTTTATAGATTCCAAAACAAGTGAGGATCAAGGTGGCCACATAGTCCCCTACAAACTTGTGCCTGTATCATAAAAATTGCCTTGTGTCCACCAAAACCATTTTAGGATAAATAAATTCCCCCCGGTATACATTTATGATTGAAATGTATCTGTTTCATACATTTGTTACCATTCATTTTGAACCTCATGTGTTGGTTATGTTCCTAACTTCACGTCGCGTGTGAGACCTCACCACAGTCACCTCCTCCCCCTCACAACCACCACCCTCCCGCGTCAGGTGCAGCCCACCATCCGGAGAGACTGTAATTACAGCAACCTCGACGCCATCAAGAAGGAGAGCGTGTGGGAAGACGAATACCAGCGATGGAGGATACCCGACCTCGTCTTGGTGAAAACCAAGCTGCCACCTGCCGGTACGTGTGACCATGTTATATGACCCTGTATGAGCTCTTACTTCGCTAAGTGCCCCTGTAGGATCTTGGTTCTTTTTTTTTTTTAAATGAAATTCATCTGTTCGGTAATAGGCTACAAGAGGCACAGGCCTTGTTGATATAGTGAGATTATTACTCCCTCCTGAAGGTATGATAAGGGTTACGCTGCTTAATTTTTTCGGAGCGGGTTAACAGAGCCGTTATAATCTTACTTTACACACACACACACACACACACACACACACACACACACACACACACACACATACATATGTAAATCTTTATTGATAGAGTAATAATTATTCTCTGGAATCATTATGTGTGTGTGCCATCTGCTGTAAGAATAATTATTTCATAAGCTATAAAAAATAATCATTTCTAATTTCCATTGACGTGAGGAAGCCAGTTTCATGTGTCTAGTCATTTACCAAGGAGTTACGTAAGACAATAACTCTGTTGCATACGAATATCAAAGCGAATAAGCGTTTGGTTTTGGAGTTGCTTGTTGCCAAGTCTCTCAGTAACGAGTCCCACAGTATGAAGCTATTTGTGTTTGTTGATCTTGGCCATAGCTATACGATCGCCCAGGTAGGATGACCTAACGAAGGTAATTACCCAAATCTTTGGTGTATGATAAGACCAGATATAGCTTGAAGCAGTAAATCTAACACAGGAGGTTGTCATGTCTCACATGTTCAGACTAAATTTTGACATAGGCTGTACTGCGTTGCATAGCCATATCAGAATCTATTGTGTCACAAGCTGTGATCAAGTTTCCAGTATTTTTAGACCTAAATCCTTTCACATCAGATATTGTTATGTTACAGACTTACCGAGCTGCAGTATCATATAAATCATTCCTTCAGTCACATTAAACTTTGCCATGTCACAGACTCAGATCAATCTCCGTTGCGTTGTGAGGCCACATTAAAGACTTGCCACAGTGAAAGCTTGCATCAGACTCCGTTAATGTAATCAGTGTCAGCGCACATTAGACTCTGTTATAAACATACTTTAATCAATACTATCATCCACCTTGATGTTGCAGATGCATTAACTCATTGTCTTCAGTAATCTCCTACGAGATTTTGACGCATAGTCCTCTCATACCTATTTGAATATATGGCTATGAGTTTCGACGGAAGACATCACCTATTTGTGCAATGACCTCAAAGGTATGACAAGTAAAAGGGATCAAATGGACAACACCCCTCATGATATTGAGATGTGAGGGAGGGATCATCTCAATTCCACAATCTCTTGAGGGAGTTGGTAGATTGTGTGATGTTTAAAAACAGCACTGGACAACGGAGCTTCCTAATAAAATTCATCATCTATTAGCTCTGAAAGCTTCATAACCCAATTGATTATTGTAAAATGGTATAACAATCAGTGAGATTGATCAGTCATTGGCTTTGGAAAGGTTCGCAACACATTAACTTATTGTACGATGGTATAATTGATCACTTACAGGCTCTGAAAGGCTCATAAGTCATTAGCTTACAGTATAATGATATATCATACATGAGACTACTGAAAAATACTATTACTCTTAGTTCATGGTAGATATGCATTCTCTCTTAGGCCACGTATGAAGGTTAGGCTTTACCCTTTAAGACATTACTGTTGAGATGAACATACCCCATGAACCACCATCTGTGTCTTCCGGGTTCCATTTTAGGACTGGGAAGTGGGACTGATGCCGAGTTGACAGCTGTCTAATCTTGGTCAACGTATGAGTCTAATCAAGACAATAATCAGAAGGAATTAACGTTGGGATCCCATTATCAGCCATTCCATCGGCAGCAGTACCATAACCAGAGGACATTAATCTGTTTTTGAGATGACGTTTTAGGTTAAGGTCTTTGATGATATATCAGGCTAGCATATTGTCCCTGAACTATATATGTAGTACCATAGTAACGTTGAGATCTTCCCCCGTCTTCCCCACGGTAGTCATAGATAAGTATGTCATTGTGTTCCGTGTTAGTTGTATGTACGCATCATGACCATGTGCTGTAGAGCGAGACAACACTTACAGCTACACCTTGCCCAAGTTACCACTCGACATACATGTCTCCTCCACCCAAAAAAAGGTGTTATCGTTACAGTAGGTACAAGTGGCAACGAGAGCCAGGCAGACAAGCAGAGGCCCTGGGTGACTCCATCTCACTAACACTAAATTATGATGGCCTTATGCATGTCACTCTAACTGGGACTTTACCTGCTCAGGAACTCCATTCCCTGTATCCAAAATTATATTCAATGAATCACTGAATCTCATAAACACAACACGTCATTATACCAACACGAAAACTGAAATGTTCAATAAGAACTCAGTCCCAGTTGGACAGAAAGAGATGGCGGAAGCCACCGCTTCCATGAGTGATTGGCGAGGAGTTTCCAATACAGTACCCGGGGCTTCTCTCTCTCTTTCTCTCCTGGCCGCTCAAACCAAGGCACTTGTGGCCCAGCATGAATGACCGAGGCCTCTACCAGCCGCTCAGACCGGCGTTTGATTTCTTGTGCTCGTGGAAATGTCAACAACTTCTGGTGGACTGATACTGGTTGTTGGCGACCAGGCCGTGATCGCCCAGGCCCGCACCTCTAGCGGGATGATGTCTTATTTCAGCCACGTACAAAAACATGGATCAGATAGCATTATCATCAAACATTGGCAAATGCGATTGTGATTATTTACGGGTGTATACAGTAAGGGAATGGGTATGACAGTCTATGCAAAGCTAAGGGACATAATTACCTAATCAAGGACGAGAGATTTTTAGCTTATCTTTTGCCTTGATGTTCTCACAACCCCACGTAAACATCATCACATTGCTACTGTAGATGTCTCATTGATCAAAATTAATACTTCTTCCATGTCTCTCTCAAGACTGTCGACTAGATATGTACATATACACCTTGATACATCACAAGATTCTTACGTCACTAAGAATCGGAAAGGATCTTGTGTTATCACAACTAAATCAAAATCTCTCCTATGTCAGCAGATAAAGGCTTTAGTTTCTCCTCCCCCCCAACTAAACAGTTTACTATCGTGTAACATTACCAGGTCCCTTTGGTTAGATATTACAGAGAACGACCAACGATTGTATGATAGCGAGGCGTGAGGGCTGTTTAGGTGCGGGCCGAGGCGTGACACGGCTGTGTTCTTGAATGATACAGTGTTCTGAGGGGATGACCCACATCCACACACACACACCCACACAGAGTAACACACTCCTCTCTTTGACTCAAGTGCTCTCCCGCAACACCTCTACCTTGCCAGTGTTCATTCTTGGCTTTAAGTATTCACCTTACACTCTCCTTGACAGTGGCAGTATTTGTGGAGATACTTTACACCTCCCGTCCCTCCCTTTCACCTTCCTTGTTGTAAGCGTCCGTACTTACCTCCTGCCTCCCACACCTGAGGCAAGCGTCACCTCGACACTTGTATAATTTGTGAACACGGCCCAGTGCACAACTCTCCTCGCTCGTTTGTACAGCGCATGTCGCCTCTCATCTTGCAACTTGCAGGGCCCACCGGCACGCTGACTCAGTCTGACTCCCCCAACAACAAGTACAACGATTATAACAGCCAAAGCAGCAGCTACAACAGCAGCAACAGCAGCTCTCCTTATAACCGCATTATCCAGCCTGGTGGCCGCTTCCCTTCCCAGACGGCGCCTGCCAGGCTGGGCATGTGGGACGATGACAACGATGACAAGATCCTCAAGGTTTTCACCCTTGGTGCATGCTGCTGCTTAGGAGATGATAATGGGCATTAGCAATACTCTCCTGCACTGAGCATGGGTTGATCGTGTGGCCAAAAGATAGTTGAGTTACCGCCGAAATTTATCTTTAAAAAGAGAATGGGTTTTCACTGTCTCACCGCCATAAAAAACGGGCATGCTTGGATGAGAGAACGTTACTTGGGGTATTGACTTGCTCGGCGACGAACCACATCTGCCTGAAGCACTTTGCATGACGCCTCTCACTTTCCCACTCCACCTCACGTCATGCACGCCTGGTTATATACATCCTCCTTCCTATCGAGCTGGTCGTACTGGTAATTTAGGCTCTAAGCTGTAATCCTGTAATCAGTGTAACTATTATAAATTCTTTTTTTTTATTCCTTTTATAGACCTTCACGACAGGATACTTTTCTGGCTGAGGTATGCCCCTGTGTATGTGTGTGTGTGTGTGTGTGTGTGTGCCAGGTAAGTCCAGTGGTAGGCAAGCCCTTAGTCTAGTCTTAGAGTAGATAAGGTGAGACTGAGGTAAGAAGGGTGACCCATCCTTTGTGTGTGGGTTTTGATGATGACATTCTGGGCTATGGTGACCGGCAGGGATGCAACCTGGGGCCCGCGCTCGCCAGGTCCCGAGTGCCCGTGTGGGCGGGTGGGCGACGGCGCCTCCAGGCAGCGAGCCGCCCACGCCGCCCGAGGACACCGTCGAAGAAGAGCTGCAGCAGCTGGAGAGCGAACAGGAGGACCCTTACCTGCAGGTCGATTGCATGATGACAGTGTTGCTAACCCCCTAGTACTCCTCCGAGACACTCACTCTTTCTTGTGCAGGATATGTGTGGGGTTCCGATCTGTACGGCTTTGAGGTGTTTAGAGCCAGAATGTGTAATGTGACTTGTAGGGTTTGGGTACTGTGGTGCTGGGTTGGGGTATTGTAGTGCTGGGGTTGGGGTATTGTGGTGCTGGGGTTAGGGTATTGTAGTGCTGGGAATGGGGTATTGTAGTGCTGGGGTTGGGGTATTGTAGTGCTTGGGTTGAGGTATTGTAGTGCTGGGGTTGGGGTATTGTAATGCTGGGGTTGGGGTATTGTAGTGCCGGGGTTGTGGTATTGTAGTGCTGGGGTTGGGGTATTGTAGTGCTGGGGTTGGGGTATTGTAGTGCTGGGGTTAGGGTATTGTAGTGCTGGGGTTGGGGTATTGTAGTGCTGGGGTTGGGGTATTGTAGTGCTGGGATGGGGTATTGTAGTGCTGGGGTTGAGGTATTGTAGTGCTGGGGTTGAGGTATTGTAGTGCTGGGGTTGAGGTATTGTAGTACTGGGTCATGTAGCGATGCGACCTATGGGGCCGGGAATGTGTACAGTTGTGCTGTGTGGATCAAAGGATGTGTAAGTCCGCAATCTATAGGGCTGTGATCTGTAAGGAATGAGATATGTAACCCTGGGCTGTGTAGGCCTCATGTATGTAGAACTGTTTCCTGTAAAGCCAGGATGTATGACAATGGGTTATGTATGGCCACAGAGCTGAGACTGTGCTGGATTACGAAGAGTCAGATTTTGTATCATTTCATTCTCTTGAGCTGGGATGTGTAATGTTTTGCTAGATTGGGCCATATAGGACTGAAATGTTATGTGTTCTGCTAGGATGGAACGCGTAAAGCGGGCATTCCAAATGTTCTACAAGAGTGCATGTGTAGGCAGTGGGTATTCATGTAGAGATGAGGTGGAATGTGTAAGAGCAGAATGATGTTTATAGTCATCTGCTGGTATGTGTAGGGCCAGGATGTTCAGCATTCTGCTGGGTTGGGATGTGTAGGTCTTAAGAGTTTAACATTTTGTGCTGGGATGTGTAAGGTGAGGCTGAAATGTGGTGTTGTGCTACGCTATCCATGGTTGTGATATTGATAAGCTATGTTGTGTGGGGCTTGTGTTGAGTTGTGAAGGATTGTGCTTTGTAGGTTGAGTTGTGTTGTGGAGGGTTATTTTATATAGAAGGTGTGTTGTGTTGTGAAGGGTTGTCTTGTATATGGGTTTGTGAAGGGTTGTTTTATGTTGGGGGTGTGTTGTGTTGTGAAGGGTTGTCCTGTATAGGGGTTTGTTGTTTTGTGGAGTTTTGTGTTGTGTCATGGTTGATTGTAGTGTGTCAAGTTGTGATTCTTTCAGTTGTGTCATTCACAATAAGAAATGCTAATCAGTCACATAACTATTACGTGATCTAACAAATTTCAAACCTCCACCTGGGTCACACATTATGGACACAACCTATCATATATACATTCCTTCTTACCCGAAACAGATACTTCTACCTTGAATGTGTATAATGTAATATATTTAGAATATACATTTGCTGTATTCATGCCAGATGATGTACACATCTTATTTGTCAGCTGAGACGACACAGACACCTGAAGGCCCCCAATCAAGGCCATCTCATGTATATAACTTCGCCGAATCCAGTTATCCATTTTATCTCCCAGCCCCTCAGGGTAGGATGAAGAGCTTGGCTAGCTGTGTTACGGCTGCAGCGACCAGGAGATTCGAACCTATGCTGACTCGAACCCGAACAGCTCATGAATACGTCACAGTTAGGAACGCTAATCGCTACCCCACGGAAGTGCATTACTAACCCCCCTATTAAGAGTATCGTGTGTTCTGATCCTCCTTAACAGCATTTTATTACCTCGCCAGCCAGTAAGAGGCTCATGAGTACAGTGTTAAAGGATATCTATCCTCATCATCTTCAGTTATGTACACGGTATAAATTCCCTCAACATTCAGGTGTTCGACACTCATGACGTCTGCATGATTGACCAAGCTAAAGTGCTTATACGAAAGCAGTTGTGCGTGTTAGTCCACTAATTCAGGTGTGTAACGTTCCACATCAAATAAAGATTACACCGACTACTCTATATATCACAGACGGCCAAGTTAGTAAGTTATTAACAAGAAGTTTATCATCATGTTGGACATGAGTGACCCATTTGTCAAACAGCTACACACACACACACACACACACACACACACACACACACACACACACACACACACACACACACATGCGTTTCAAGTTTGGTCACTTAGAGAGAACCAAAGAATCAACAGAGAAGGTGCAGAGGAGGGCAAGAATGATCATACCTAGAATTCAGAGAACTGAAATACAAGAAAAGATTAGAGGCTTTAGATTTGCCCACGATAGAAGAGAGAAGAGTGAGGGGTGATCAGACCACAGCCTTTCAGGCTTTTAAACTAACCTGGTGACGTAAACAGTGAACAGTTCCTTGAAAGATGTGGAGACAGGAAAATCAGAAGACAAAATGTAAAATCAAGCAAAAACACTTCTGAAAGGAGATTTAAATAAGTATTTCTCTAGTATTAAAGTAGTGGAGTAATGGAATAGACGTAAAGAAAGCAAATAATAATGGCGGACAGATAACAGAAGGATAAAAAGCTCTATGATAGTAGAGAATGTTCAAGAGTTAGGAGACCTCCTCCCTCCACAGTATAGCACAAATAGATAATTACACAAATAAACACACCCTATGGGTTTCTGTGGTGAAGTGATCATGAGATATATCCACACGGGTTCGAGTACTAGGCTCACGTGACAGTCGTCCCATACCCAACCCATCTGTCCACCCTTCCCTCGGGGCTGGAGGCTGGGGGATGTGTGCGTGTGTATATACTTGCACAGGAGTAAAGACATGCTACATGAACAAGAGGTTAAGAGACGGGTGGCAACACGAGAGTAAAACTCTCCCCACGTAACAAAAACTAATCACACACGCACACATTATAAATAAATATATATATATATATATATATATATATATATATATATACGAACAAAGTGCATATGAACACGCACCTTCATAGAAGATACAAACCTCCAACAGCCAGGATCGAACCCGGGACCCCCTTAGCAACAGGCGGGAGCGGTACTGCTAGGCTATGATCGCCCATTATAGGGAAATGACTATTCGAATACTATGTACTCGAATACCCATCGTCTCACGTTGGTGAGCAACGGGGTCTACACCGGTTATTTCCCATCAGGCTATCTATTATATATACTCAAACTAATCTTCACGACAATCAGTAGCTTAATTTGATCATCTATTTGTTTTATGTAATTTTCTTCCAGATACTGTGACATATTCGGCTCATTAATCTTTCCTGTAATTCCTAAACCTTTCTTAACTTTGTCAAATTTTTAAACTCTCACCTCCTACTCCTGTCGTTGCTTATGTTTGATATCCGTAGCTTTCCATAATTTAAAAAAAAAACTCCTTTGATTTTCTTATCTATTGCTTTCGTCTCCTTCTGCATCTTGAATCCACCCCACCTCACCCTTTCCTTGGCTCTGTCATATAATGCCTCGTCGTGTCCTGCATTCCTTCGGCACGAGTTGGTGTCAAGTTACTTCTTCAGTATCATGCACTGGTGACAAGTTAGTTCTGCAGTGTCATAAGCTGGTGTCAAATTAGTTCTTCAGTGTCATGAGCTGGTGACAAGTTAGTTCTGCAGTGTCATAAGCTGGTGTCAAATTAGTTCTTCAGTGTCATGAGCTGGAGTCAAGTTGCTTCATCAGTATCATAAGCTGGTGTCCAGTTAGGTCTGCTGTATCAAGTTGGGACAATATTATTCAATTGCTGGTGCCAACATAGTCCTGAGGTGTCTTTAATTCATGTCCAAATATTAGATGTAACAACACATTTGGCAACATTTGTGTTTTGTTTATGCCTTGTGCTTAGTATTCCCCCAGTGTCAAAATCTATCGTATCGACCCATCACCTTCAAACTGATTCATGACTTCATGTCATGGATATTGTCTTTACCATGAATTCTGCTCGTTTTTTTCTCTTTTCTTTTGAAGATTAGTCCACGAAGTGTTGATAATATTGAGAAGGCTGAAGAGTGATATGATGATATACTTGTAATGTTTAAGGGTTGGCCCATGGCATAATGGTGATGTATAAAGGGTTGGCCCATGGTATAATGGTGATGTACAAAGGGTTGGCCCATGGTATAATGGTGATGTATAAAGGGTTGGTCCATGGTATGATGGTGATGTATAAAGGGTTGGTCCATGGTATAATGGTGATGTACAAAGGGTTGGCCCATGGTATAATGGTGATGTATAAAGGGTTGGCCTATGGCATAATGGTGATGCATAAAGGGTTGGCCCATGGCATAATGGTGATGTATAAAGGGTTGGCCCATGGTATAATGGTGATGTACAAAGGGTTGGCCCATGGTATAATGGTGATGTACAAAGGGTTGGCCCATGGTATAATAGTGATGTATAAAGGGTTGGTCCATGGTATAATGGTGATGTATAAAGGGTTGGTCCATGGTATACTAGTGGTATATAGAGGGTTGGCACATGGTATACTAATGATGTATGTAGAGAGTTGGTCCATAGTATACTGGTGGTATAGACCCATTGGTTGGCCCATGGTATACTGGTGGTATGTAGCGGGGTTGGCACATGGTATACCGATGGTATATAGAGGGTTGGCCCATGGTATACTAGTGGTATATAGAGGGTTGGCCTATGGTATACTAGTGGTATATAGAGGGTTGGCCTATGAAGTGTGTTGGTATAAACATAGTTGTCCATGTAGCCCTGATTTTCGATCCATGTAATGCCAGAGTTTGTCTACGTTCACTGGTTTGTTGTTTGCACCATTTGGCAAGTAGTGCCAGATACTGCACTGGTGTGTTGTTTATAGTACCATCACGCTATCACGTTTGCACACAGGTGAGGCTAACGTTCTATATATATATATATATATATATATATATATATATATATATATATATATATATATATATATATATATATATATATATATATATATATATAATATAATATATATATATATATATATATATATATATATATATATATATATATATATATATATATATATATATATATATATATATATATATATATATATATATGTATATTACTGTTTCTGCATCTCTGTGTAGGGCTTTCAGTAAGAATGAAATTTTTTTCAATAATGTTTTCAAGATTATCTTATATCTTATCTGTAAGATGAATGCCATTATGTGATATCTGAATATAAAGAGATATAGATGAAATAAAAAGGAGTATCATTATAGTAAAATGATTCAGTAACAACGAAACATGTGTTGATGACCCCAGGTGATTATTCATAACAAGCAGTATTGTGAGAGAATGACAATTCCTATGCTTGCATATCTGCTCTTCGTGTGTACGTGTTCATGTGTGTGTGTGTGTGTGTGTGTGTGTGTGTGTGTGTGTGTGCGTGCGTGTGTGTGTGTGTGTGTGTGTGTGTGATTACTATTCGTCAATACTTTCTGTGCTTTACGGGAGAGATTCTTACACTTGTGTTGTCCCGTCTATTAATCATACCTCTACTCTTATGTACAACACACACGCACACCAACCTCATCCGTGTGTGTGTGTGTGTGTGTGTGTGTGTGTGTGTGTGTGTGTGTGTGTGTGCGTGTTTCTCCACACCTGTGTTCGTTTTTGTTTGTTCATGTGTTATGGTTCTGTTACTGTACCTGAAGTTTAATACCCAGATATTCTGTATCTATGTTTATATGATTTTATAAGAGAGAAAGAAGCTAGATAGAAAATGATACAGAGGGATAGATAGATATCTATATTTCAATTCTCCTATGTATCACCCTCTATCAATCTATCTATCCATCTACTCTTCTTTTCCTAAGAAGCTAATGATTATCATTCTCATAAAACAAAACAGTAAGGACTTGTGTAAATCAGTAAAGTCAGTGCTAATTGTATTTCACCCTGGGATCATCAGCACCAGTGACAATACAATAATGTCTCAGATTATGAATGAAAGCAACGAGAAATATATTTTTCACAGCTTCACCACAAGACGAGAGATAATACTTCTCTAGACTTGTTTTCAATTTCGTTTCTCTGTGAGTGCCGTCCGGTTGTGAGGTCTCCTGTGTCCTAACTCTCTTGTTCAACTTTCTTCAGCAGAAACTCCAGAAGTGCGAAGAGGAGGACATTGCTGGCAACTACTTCAAGCCCAAGAAGAGAGCAAATGAACTCTTAGTAAAGTTTCAAGAAGATAGTAATCTGAGTAAGTCTCCAAAACACCCGTATCGTTTTTGGTGTTCGATGTAACACGAAGAAGAAATATCTTGTAACGGGGCACATATTTTAAGATGTTTTTTGATAAGTCTTCCATGTTCATAGGTACTGGATGTTCTCTTGTTGGTAAAATGTATATCGCACAGCACATATTGACACCTCTACACCCTGGTATGCTGTTAAGTTAGCTCCTGAGAACTGAAGGGGGTTCTACATAATGTGTGGGGGGTAATGCGTCGCAATGGCAGCGACGGTCATAAGGTTTTGGAGACGATACCCAGAGGTGGGAATACTATAGGTGTGCCAGTGGTCGAGATATACACACACCGGGTGTGTGTCTGGCAGTGGTAGCATAATCGAGGTGTGACGGTAGCGGAAGTGCTCGGTGTGTGTTGTTGGCAGTGTCTGGGCATTTCCGAACAAGGAAAGCCACGGGGCGGAGGGATGGCTGTGCCTGGACGTGCTACCACACCACCACACCACACCACACGAGGCACCCTTGACCGAGCATGTCCTAAGACCATCCTCACTCTCCCTCAGGCAAATCCAACACCAAGAAGAACAGCACAGGCAACAACATGTTCAACACGAGCATGAGTCACAGTATGTGGGGCAACACCATGAACCTCAGCTCCTCCTTCAACAACTCCCAGGGATCAGGTTCCTACAGCTCTTCCTGGGGTTCGAACAGCTCCTCCTCCTCCAGTGGAGGTGGAGGAGGTGGAGGAGGAGGGGTAGGAGGAGGAGGAGGAGGAGGAGGAGGAGGAGGGGGCGGCGGCGTGATGAGTAACGGTTGGCTAGGTAGGTGACGCACAGCCTCCTTGCCACACCTCCTACTTGAGCAAGTTCCCTCACAATCACTTCTCCTGCTTCTTGGTATGGACGATCACCGCAGAAAACTCACTGCTTTGTTCTAAACTGCTTCCCGTCTCCATAGTTACGTTGTGACTGCTAAAACCGCATGCTTCACCAAGCTCTTAACTTACTAACACTAGATTTCTAAAGATATTCAGTAGTTTGATCCTGGGCTTTGCGCTTAGGTCCTTAGTCTTGCAAGTCGAGCATGATCACTGATACTCAGATTCTTAGATAGAATTATCCATGAATGAGTCTTTATGATTCTGGAACCCGATGGTACCCACTTATCTGGCACATTAGAACCCTCATGTTTGAAGCTGGTGTTTGCAGATCATGAGAGGTCAAAGACAGTACCAGATCTTGATGACAAGAATTCCTCCTTAAACATAAGATATCAAAGAACAATGATTCGGGTTATGACTAAAGATGTAACAGCCCACGAATAATATCAGGCAGAGTAATACCATGTTTAATGATATTCATTAACTTAATTGTCTTCAGGATAGTCAATTCTTAATGGCACTTGATCACAGAGCAAGAAATTGCATTTGAGTTTTAACTGTAAGTTCACTATGAACTCCAGATATCTGATAATGTTTTCTGACACTTATTCCAGTCTCCGTACGTCCCTTCTTGTACTTCGTATGATAAATATTGTGATGCATGAGTGATACCAGTGATGATGGCTCTAGTCTTCCGTGTTATTATAAGCATGTTTCACCTAGACGGATCTTAATAGGAAACCTTTCGTATATGAATTTTGTATAAAAGCTGAACTATCAGAAGTACTTTGAGTAAGCCTGCTATTTTAAACTCATAGATTTTTTTTTACAGTTACTTATAACATACTAGTTAACGCCAACGATCGTTAGTCTCGTTGTATGATGAATGTTTTATTATCATAGACATGTCCATTGTAAAATGAACTGTGGTTGATCACATTATACTTACTCACTAGCAATGTGTGTTCCCTCAGAGGGTCTTAAACATCGCTGTTCCTTACCTTTAACTCATATAGGTTAATGTAATAGTCGCACTAATTCCTTATAACCCTGTTAAGAGGATACGCTCCAGTACTAAGAGTGTATCAATGTACATACCTGTTACTGCACGAAATAATACCCTAAATCCTATACTCATTCCTGTGAATGAAATAATTTGTAGGTAGATATTCTTTCCTCTCTCTCTCTCTCTCTCTCTCTCTCTCTCTCTCTCTCTCTCTCTCTCTCTCTCTCTCTCTCTCTCTCTCTCTCTCTCTCTCTCTCTCTCTCTCTCTCTCTCTCTCTCTCTCTCTCTCTCTCTCTCTCTCTCTCTCTCTCTCTCCACCCCTGTGAACAAATACCTAGACTTGAAATGAAATGAAATTGCAAGTTTTACACCGTCAGAGAAACAAGCACCTGAAATCTGGCTCCCATCCTTGTCTTAGGCAAATAGCGAGAAGATGTCAAATTCAGACGCACAATCCTAAAGACCTGAATTCCTTGAAATCACACCACACACGTGAGGGATTTTCATCCCCAGACATATTCTTAAAAGACTCGCACCCTAGAGTCACCCTACTGATGCACACCTAAAGTCATCTTCCATTCCGGACACATAACTCGAGCTGTGTCCCTTCTGTGTCCTCCAACCAATAACACATCCCTGATGCCCTCAACTTCGAGACACATACTTTAAGTACCTTAAGCCCAGTGAGGTCCATTCAAAGATTCTTACCTAAACCTCTACACATTGACTCAAGCCTACCATCCATCAGTCCTAGGAAATACATTAGAAGTCCTTCAGCCTCAGACACACACACACACACACACACACACACACACACACACACACACACACACACACACAAAATCCTTTGCCCTAAGAAACTAGCATGAAGGCTCTCACCTCCGCCATGACAGCTCTGAGGAAAATAAAGAAATCTAGTGCACCTCCAGACCGCCTCCAGATCGCTCCTGAAGGCTTTCCTCCGCCCTCAGGTAACGGATTTTCTTCCATCTCTCCGGAGATGTCGTTGAGGCGGCCCACCAGGCTCGAGGCGCTCCCTACCATCGAACGCAAGAGCAGGAAGAAGAGTAAAGACGTCTTACACACGCTAGACTTGATATAGCAGGGTAAGGCACGCCTCACACACTTCCTCATACCTAAGAACACAGTGGGTAGATAGATCTATTGGACCTGAGAGGGATATTGGAGTAGATTAAACTAAGTAGCACAGGGTAAGGCACTCCTCACACACTTCCTCATACCTGAGAACACATTGGGTAGATAGATCTATTGGACCTGACATGGATATTGGAGTAGATTAAACTAAGTAGCACAGGGTAAGGCACTCCTCACACACTTCCTCATACCTGAGAACACAATGGGTAGATAGATCTATTGGACCTGAGAGGGATATTGGAGTAGATTAAACTAAGTAGCACAGGGTAAGGCACGCCTCACACACTTCCTCATACCTGAGAACACAATGGGTAGATAGATCTATTGGACCTGAGAAGGATATTGGAGTAGATTAAACTATGTGGCATGGTGATCAAGTGGAGGGCATAGGGTTCAGCTGGAGGGAGCATAGTGTTACCCGTCAGTTTCTTTCTGACGAGTGAAATAGATGATGTTGTGGTTGTGTGTGGGTGTGTGGGTGTGTGGGTGTGGCGTTTCAGGATGAGGTGGTCGATTAAGTTCTTATCTTCCTCCAGAAACGTCAAGTTCAGTACAAGAGACATCGTCTGGCATAACAAGGAATAGTATGATAGAATCCTAGATGCTCAAGGATTATGAATGAAAGGTTTTTTTTTTTTTGCAGTATATGATATACAATGTTTAACCCAAACATTTGAAAGATACTATCTTTTGATTCCCTCTCTCTCTCTCTCCCTGTACAACCTAATCTTTGAGCCCGACGACACTATACAATGATAAGACCCTTGGAGCAAGACGGTGTGGCCTTTGGGTACATTGGTCTAGCCTTTGATCTGGCCCTTCTTGTATCAGGTTAAAGGTCTATTATACCCAAGGGCTCGTACCGTCCTATTCAAGCTTATATCACCTTGCTCAAGGATCGTACCGTCAAGCTCAAAGATCGTACCGTCGTACTCACAGTCAGTTAATGAATCCAGTCTATAACCTGTGATATCTCTTATTTCAGGTGTGAAGCAGCGAGGGCACCATCTGTGATATCCAGTCCAGCTGGCTGACGTTGTGCCAGCTGGACGCACCTCATGCCTTCTGCAGCACCGTCAGGGAAGGACCACCCCATTCAAAAAAAAATCTATTTTGACTGAAAATCTAAGTGCATAGTGTTAGTGTCTTAGAAGGCACGTGTGAACTGACACGCTCCTTATGCATATTAAGAACAAAAGATCACTACTTGGTGTCATGACCTCGTGTGTGACCAAGTGCGACGTGCTGAGCTGACCTCATTTCAGGTTAGTTGGTGAAGGTTTACCAACGAGGCCCCACTGTGAGAATGACGGGCAGACGCTGTGATGTACCTCTATTTTTTATATGTGTATATAAGTGGCCAACTCGCAAATAAACAATCGTTCTGGTATCATTGGAGAGCTGGAACAAAGGATGTGTCTTTCCTCCTGATTCTTTCCCAGGACTAGATACAAGAAAACATCACTCCATGTCATAAAATGCTTATCTGGAACTGTGAGGAGTTGCCAGCTTTGTTTGAATACGACAAATAAGACTATCAAGCAGGATGGAACCACCGTTGAAGATAACCCGATGCTTGTGAAAGATTAGCCCGGCATTTGTCCAAATGGCTTACCAGACTCTTACAGCACAACCAAGGGGCGTATCATAGTGTATCAAGGGTCATACCGCTAGTTGGTCGTACCGGTGTTCTCAAGGGGCAAAAGACTGAAGAACACTGAAGACGAAGAATAACTTTAACTTCTCAAATCTTCCTCCGTTAAACATCTGAAGGTGAAGTTCACATATGGATGTACTAGAACCTTACTGGAACAAGTATAGTAAATTCATATTAGAGAATGTGGATCAGAAAAAGTGTATGACTGTGCTAGAAAGAGTATATTGTAATATAGTGATAGGATCAATCAAAAGACTTCAGTGCCTAACATTCTCATGTCTTTTTTTTCTCCTCCGCTAAGAAATCACAAGCGCTACCATGCTTCAGCAGGTGACCTTACCAGACAGTCTGACAACCTTGAGCACTTGATCGTCGATTTCGTCGTCGAGTCACAGGAATGAGCTAGGATGATGGGTATTCGCCAGCGGTGTAGTAATCTCAACACACAGTGACGTCCGGTACCATCGGATCCTACATGAATGCAGTTCTACCTCATGGAACTGACGAGTTATAGAGCGTCCACAGCAAATGACCAGCAAAGAATCGTCCATCTGTGATGATACAACCTCCTTCGTCCATCTGTGATGATACAACCTCCTTCGTCCATCTGTGATGATACAACCTCCTGGATGCTGGTATCAGCCAAGAGACTGAAGTAGCGTAAGGTTCTCATTTGTTAATATTTTCATTTAACTCATCATTTTCCCGAACTTTCCACAACAAGAGTACAGTGCCATGAGAGACTATTAACTGTCTATAGTTTATGATCACCGAATATGTGATACAAGAATGGGTGACAGAACAGAAATGTGCAAATCTTCTTGTGTTATTGTGTAACAAAATAAAAAATTCACACAATCTTCTGGACACATTCGGTAAGTCTTAGGCATATGTGTTTTGCAAAGAGCAGAGGTTGACAAGGATGAATAGATGTACATGTTTATCATGATGATTTACAGGGTGAGTAAGAATAAACACACGCAACGATGTCTAACCACTTGGACTCAACATAAAAGTTTCAGAAGCGGTTCTATACAACGCTAAGATCACAACAGGGGAGATGCCCATTGGCGAGTTAGGATAGGTGGAAAGGAGTTGTGTGATGGCGACTTTCATCTTTTACCTTCGCACTTTCCAGGTCTATTTTGCTTCTCTGGGAAGACCCGTGAAAACACACTTGTGGTATTGAAATTCAACCGGACCAGAAACTCTTTGACTATTTGGTATAAGATTCTATCGTCCTTTACATCTTCTTTATCTATCATTTGTCCGTAATAACACTACTGAATCCACTATCTTGAGTCCTTAATATTTGTTATAAGATCTACTGAAACCGAAGCGACTGAGCAAGCACTAAAGACAAGACGAAGACATCTGTTGACGTACGTGGCAGTTGAAGATCACCAAGTAAGGGAAAGACATTGTAGCAGATTCCCGCTAAACAGTTTGACATCCAGCACAGTTGGGAGAACAGTATGTACGTACAACCAGAGACTGAGCTGTTGTGATAGATAGTTAGATATCAGAGGCCAAAGTTCAGAGAGTAAATACCTGTCAATTATGACATGCAGTTGTCAATGACCCGGTTGTATGAATGGCTAAAAGTAGTTACAGAATTTTCTGGGTACAAATGGCCGTATTACTGTCACTTGTCTTAATGTGTCAAAAGGAATTTTACATTTAACCTTAGAATGTACATCTGTACGTAAACATGTGTAAATGCTTCTGTAAATATATATATATATACATATAAATGTACTTGTACACATTTATGAACCATAGATAATCATGAATAAGGAATGTACATGTATGTATGCGTTTACGGTCGATTAACTGTGATAGTGTGTGGAGGAATGAGTGTGTTGTATTTTTCAGCAAGTTTGGAAAGGTAGCGTATATCATCTTTATATATATATATATATATATATATATATATATATATATATATATATATATATATATATATATACACACACACACACATATTTTGTGCGTGATATTTGTAGACTGTGTAAGAATGAATTATGACACCATTTACCATCAAACGTGTACTTATATAACCTAGATGTTAGACAAAAGATGTGGAATGCTTTTTTTTCCTATCAGAGTTGAAATAATGAAGAAACTGGTCTCACAGACAACAGGAACGAACTTTCTTCTATATATGAACGTGACTTTCGTGAGCTGTGAACGCTAACTGCACGTAAACAGTGTGCCTTTATTAGTCAGAAGCTCATATTTGTCTTTTTTTTTTCGTTTTGTGTCAGAAGCTCTTCCTTTCATCATCTGAAGCTCTTCTGTTAAGGTGTTAGAACCTCTACTGTTGTCTTAATCATCTCTATCACGCGGTCTGAAGCTCTTCTGTTACGGGGGTCAGATGCTCTACTGTCGTGTGAAGCTCTTCTGTCAAATGGTCTGCATCTCTTCTGTTACGATGACCAGAGGGCCGCAGGCGCCTGTGGTCCTCCACTGTACGTCTTCGCTTATCTTTCACATCACTATCTATGTCTTGGTTAGATTATAGTTGGTGTCTCAGACATGTTCCGATGCTGTCGCAAGTGCAATCTTTTTTTTTTAATGTCAAACTAATTTCCTGATTTCTTTTCTCAGGTGAGATTCATAGCCATCCCAAATGTGCTCTCCCTGTGTATGATTTGTTTTATGGTGTATCTTTTTTTTTCTATCAGAAGTCTCAAACTTGGCCCATTGGACTTTCACAACCTGAAATATTGCTCACTCTTGTCATGACCATTTTTTTCATGCCCTCTTTCGATCTGATTTGACATCGATGTATCAAAAGAGATGTGAATGTGTTTTGGATCCGACTTTAGTCTTACACGTGACATATTTCTCCCTTCATGTGTGAAGCGTATTAAACATGGACTATAAATGTGTCAGACGTGAGGTACTGTTGTCTTGAATACAACATTTGGTTTCAGACATGTCAAAGTAGCGTCTTCGACTTGATCTTCAGTTGTTCCAGATTTATCCTTCTCGTTTGATCAGTCCCACAGGTGGACTTTCGATATTCCAGACCTGGCCTCTTGTTGTCTCTGCTTCAAACTTGACTTGTTCACGTCTCGCATATGGTCTTCTGTGGCTCCAGCACTGACTTGAAAGTGTCCTGGGCGCGATTTCTCGTTGCTTGAACTTGATGACCTCGGTGTTACTCTCCCTGACGTGATCCTCTTTTGTTCCTGGTGTTATGGTATCTTAAGGTGTCTGAGACGAAAGCTCTTCTTGTCTTACACGTGCCCTTTAGGTACCATATTTTTCTTCCACATGTAACCTCCTTTTGCTCCCAAAGTCGTCCAACTGTTTTCATAAGTGACAAATATTCAACACAGACTTAACCTGCTTTTGGAAATACGTAACATCATAAAAGTGACGTATCATATCTCTTTTATACATATCCTTTTTTTTTTGCCTAAGATCTGACCTCTTCTTGCCGGAGGTATGACCTCCTATTCCTCACTACTTGACCTATTTTGCTTCATTCTTGAGCTCCCGTTGTTCCTCATCTAGCCCCTCGAGCATGACACACTAAAAACCCAGTCTCACGTTTCTTAGATATGGCCATGTATTTCTCCTTCTTCGCCACACTTCCTCTGGTGTCCAACGCGATCTCACACTGTGTCCATGTCACATCCACTCACGATATCTCAACTGCTGTGATAATCGCCAATGTATTCAAATCTTCCGTAAGTATTTTGTTTTCCCTTTGTGTACAAAGAAAAGGTAAAGGAACACTGTATTCACTCATTTCCTTTGTTCACATTACGTTAAGGAGTCGTTGGAGAACAAAGATAGATAACAAATCAGGGGAAGTTATCAGAAAGGCAGTTTATTTTTTTTTTTTCTAATCCCAATGTACTGGAGCGTCAGATACTTGTTTGTTGTGTGGTGACAACCAGTATGTATATACCGGATGTTTATCTATGGTGTGATGTCAGAGATTATCACTTTATAAATAAAAGTCTACGTTTATCCCCCTGTCTTATTACTCCTCTGCAGGCGTAGTGGTGTGGAGAGAGACAGACATTTAATCTGCAAGTTCAGGTAATTCTTTTCTTCTGGGTAATGGTGTAAATGTACTAATTCTATGAAAAATGATTTAGTGTGGAGAAGGGAGTGAGAAACATATCATTCATGGTTATTTGCATCAATTAATGCCATAGCAAGAGAAGAGATGACTCTTTTTTTTTTTTGATTTACAATTTCACAAGAGTTTGAAGTTGTGGTTCTATCGTGATCTTTGCTTTCCTCCATCACTCGCTTATTTCACTCTCTCACCTTTCACTCTCCTCAGGTCCTCCACTCTGTCATTCTTCATTCTCATCAGTATTCATTCCTTCCCCATCCGCTCCGTCAGCATTCACGCTCCCCTTCACCAACTTTCTCTACGTTCACACTGTCACCTTTCACTCTCCCTACTCGTCCATTCTCATCCTTCACTCTCCTCACTCGTCCACTCTCATCTTTCACTCTCCCCGCACGTCCACTCTCATCTTTCACTCTCCTCACTCGTCCACTCTCATCTTTCACTCTCCCTACTCGTCCACTCTCATCCTTCACTCTACCCACGTGTACACTATGTCACCCTAACGGTTACTCAGTCACTCTTCACTCTCCCAACCTTTGCTCTGTCACCATTCACTCTCATCCCCATCACTGACTCTCCCCACACCCACTCTGTCACTCTTCACTCTCCCAACGTTCACTCTGTCACTCTCATCCCCATCACTGACTCTCCCCACACCCACTTTGTCACTCTTCACTCTCTCCATCACTACTCGCCAAGTGCACCCCCATCTGGACTGTCGTAGTGGGCTAGGCGCTACAACAACACCAACAAAGACACGAGAATTTCGTTGTCATGGTTTCTGGTCGTAGTACACATCAGTAGAGGCACAACAACCCTGGCTACATCACTATGTAAAGGCCTCGTAGACGCATTCGAACGGTGAATTATTTCGTTTAGTCTTCTGGTACTACGTTACCATCCCTGATAATTGAGTGTACGACTACTTCATGCAACTTCCTGACTGTTCCGTCATTGCTATTACTGTAAATGCCTGATTGCTATTTGTGTGTTACGGGAAGAGAGTTTTCGAGAGAGTTTTACACCCGTGATGTCACGTCTCATAACCATGTATGTATGCACCATGTCTTTACACCTTTATGTGTACTAACACACACACACAACCACACCCTAAGACAAGTACCTCTTTATCGACCAGCCTCCTCGAGGGGAGGATGAACACCTGGGTTGGGTGTAGGTCGACTGAAGCGCTTAGGCTTCGAACCCATGTGGGTCCGATCCCTGGCACACTCATGGTGCCTCATGATTAGGAAAGCTGACTGCTACAGCGTGGAGGCCCTTGTGTGTGTGTGTGTGTGTGTGTGTGTGTGTGTGTGTGTGTGCTCACCGAACACAAAAGGGAACACGTACATCTTCATTCAAGAAACACCTACTATAACTTCTGGGTCCACGTCAGCAGTGATTTGCTATTCCCAGCATCAGCGAGGGCGTCAAGAACCAGGATTTATTGTTAAAATATCACACATTGTGAGTCAACACGGGTGCAACGCTGCTAGATAATTTACATACTCGGTGGCACGTTTTCCACAATGCTACAAATGAAATATATAAAAAAAAGGAGTCGTTGGTTTTCGTTCGTGGACGATATCGAGTGTATGATATCTTAGATCGCGTACTTATATGCATACATTTCTTAAATCAATAACAAAGACAATGTCGTTTTATGTTAACTGAGACTGTATGAGTGACTGAATGCCTTAATCAAGGCTATTTCATTAACACTCTCTCTCTCTCTCTCTCTCTCTCTCTCTCTCTCTCTCTCTCTCTCTCTCTCTCTCTCTCTCTCTCTCTCTCTCTCTCTCTCTCTCTCTCTCTCTCTCTCTCTCTCTCTCTTTGCAGGGAAGGAGGAGGAAGAATTCCACTCCCGAGGCCCCACCATACCACTTGCCCCTACTATTCCCGATTTCTGCTTGTGTGTTACTGGCAGAGCTTTACACTCGTGTTGTGTGTGTGTGTGTGTGTGTGTGTGTGTGTGTGTGATTACCAGTTCTGACCGTACGGGAGGGAAATTTTCGTCATTCACAGCTATCATACAACCTTTTGAACTTTTCTAATTCTGTCTGCATTGATTAAGTCAACTCTCAATTCCTTTCATTCCTTTCATGCTTTGAAATTATTGATTTACATCTTTTTCTTCTTTTTCTTTCTTAGCACTTTTCCTTGATTAATTTCATGGTATGTCCAAGATGGACAAGATGGGCAGCGCCTTTTCCAAATTATCTGTATCCTTCTCACACTACCACCACTTGACTGCCTGGAGTAGATAAATCATAGGTTTTCGGCCATTTTTCAGGTGGATGATTGGCTATTTGGGCTGTTAGATTATTAAGGATTGTTCGATGTATTTAGGGTCTTTCAACCAGTGGTTGGCAATTAGACTATGAAGGCTTTAATGCCCCTGGAAAGTAGTGGCGTTGCAACCTAAATAACCAGCCAGTCGGCATATGTGGTTTTAACTTCTTGCAACAATGGATGGACGGTGGTAGCCAAGATGGTATAAGATGGTATACGACATGAGACCAGATGTTCTAAACACTTTCCCAAAGTCAGCATGCAACACATTGATTTTCATGATCTTTTTCTCCTCTCTTAAGTACACACTAACTAAAGAGAATTCCAGCATAACAGATGAATCACGGGGACACATTACTGATAAAGTGAATGTCTGTATCACGGCCATCACTTTGATATGTTGATCGAGATGTCTGGTCACTGACATGCATAGATGACGAGACACTACAATGAACATGCTATTCAATACGCAGATCAGTTGGCTGAGTCGACCTCAGGATCTGAGGAGTTTGTTCCGATGCCTTGGGAGCTGTGGTTCCACCCTTATGTGATGGAAAGAAGTCATTCTCTCTTCTGTGGCTTAAGTCAATAGACCAACCTTGATGATCTCGAACAAAATTAGATACAGAGTGCAGGCATACTGTCACCCTACAGGGGGATCAGGAGGGAAGAGGTTCTACTAACTCAGAGAAGAACCAATGCAACTTTCGTGATAGATTCTAATCCTATATATGACCAGAAGCTTTGCATAAAGAAGCACTATTTGGAAAGATTGCTTTACGGCAGCATAGGATCAGCATAGGAGATACAAGAAACAGAGAAAAAATATAAATAACAGGCGACAACTAAAATGCATAAAATACATCAGTTATCCAAAGAGAAACTGTAATGAAAAAGAAGATATAGGACATGAAATATGTAATGTTTGATATAATTATATATATATATATATATATATATATATATATATATATATATATATATATATATATATATATATATATATATATATATATATATATATATATATATATATATATATAGAACATACAAACCTCCAACAGCCAAGGTGCGCATTCATATGCACTTTATTCGTATTCATATACCTCCGCGTTGTACAGTTAGGTTCGGTAAAACGCTATCAGCTGGCTGTGTGCGTCTGTTCGGAAACAACCAAGTATAGACCCCGTTGCTCACCATTGTGAGACGAAGGGTATTCGAGTACTCAGTATTTCGAATAGTTGTTTCCTATTATACAGTCCCTTAGCCTAGCGGTTAGCATGCCTGCCTCTTGCACAGGGGTCCCAGGTTCGATCCTGGCTGTTGGAGGTTCGTATGTTCTATGAAGGTGCGCGTTCATATGCACTTTATTCGTATATATATATATATATATATATATGTTTTTTGTGTGATTTTGCCGCACGACGATTATTCAACTTCTGATAAGAGATATTCAAATGATACAACAGGTGTTCTCGACAGAGGCCACAAAACATGACAAAAACAGAGGCAAAAATACAAAGGTTTACAATTATATTCGAACGACAGAAGGCTAGTGACTCCTTCAGAGGCTATTTGCGATACTATGACAATGTCAGAAACTAAGAGATTAGTGTGATAAGAATTGGTATTCATGGTACTGCTTTCAACCACAATTTCAGCCACTAGCTCCTCGCATCGTTCATCCATTACTATCAAGAAACGTGTGTGAAAGTGTTCCTTTTTTCCTTGTTATATGAAATCCAAACCAAGATAATCAGAGAGGTACTCTGGCTCCCCCTTCAGCCACGAATCCAAACCCAGATTGCAGATAGAGAGATGCAGAAATCGCAATGCTTGTCATGTATAAAATCAAGATTAGATATATATATAAGACTTTCTCCTTGGGTTTATTTTGCCAGTGCAAAATAATTGCATGATCTCTGCATAGTCAAATCTAAACCATATTTTTTATCATCTTCTGTTCAAGTAAAGATAAAGAAAATTATAATGAGTTATATTCGTTTTCTCGGTGTGTGAACACCTATCAATTGGTTGTCAGTCAGCCAAGCTAGCAACTCTTGCTTATAACTCGGCAGGAGCAGCAATTGCACTACTCGTTGAAATGAGCATCTGATCCAAATGTTACGTTTTCACTCTGGATCTATATTCCCACTGTAATGAAAAAAAGACATTGTTGTAATAGTACGACCTCAGCACAGTCATATCTATAGAATCTACTTTTTGTGACATTCTTTTCATGTACATTTACTCAACATTTAAATCATAGCTTTGTCCTGCATTTTTGTTTGAGCACTTAGCTAAATGTATAGATTTTAAGTGCAAATGATTAGATCACAAATGATAATGTCATTATTCCTTTGAAAATGTGTAGATACCTTCCTCTCAACCCACCCCCGGGAAACACGACGTCGACAGAACACACACGCTCTTAAATCACCCGACAACCATGGAACAACCGCTCTCTTAGCTCTGTCTTGGACACTGTAACTATCCACCATACACCCATCTTCAACCACAATCCCTACACACGAGTTCCATCTTCCCGTTTGAGCTCTGAGCATCACCCATCTTTTCGTTACTAAGATCAATGAATCATCATACCCCAGGACACTTTACGACAGCGTTCCAAATATCACAGTGATGACGCCGAACACTTACTGTTCGATACCCCACACACACACACACACAACATTACGACGACAATCTGTGGCCTATGGCCCCAGCCGGCGGACGTGGCATGCTTTCTAAGCGCTGCAGAAACGACTGAGCTAGGACCATCTCTGTAAGCTTGTCTTTTGTTCTTCACACTATCACGCCAAACCGGGAAAAGGCAACAGAAATAAAAAGAAATGTATACATATATATATATATATATATATATATATATATATATATATATATATATATATATATATATATATATATATATGATATGAAAATTGTGAACGCGACGCTTTTTCAATCCTTTGTGACAGGTGTCCAGCTGGCGCAACACTTGTTGTCGACAGGGAACACTACTCAATGCAAAGAAAAAAATTATATATATATATATATATATATATATATATATATATATATATATATATATATATATATATATCATACATATAAGTCATTTCCCGCGTTAGCGACGTAGCGCTGAGAACATGGTATGGAGGCTTTACTGAATTATCCATTAACTGATAGGAGTGTTAAAGAGAGGCTTTTGGATATATGTATGTTGAGAGAGGCGGCTGGTGGGGGATATCTGATCACTTGTTGAAGGAGGCGAGAGTGAAGGCTTGTAGAGAATTTAAGAGAAAATGACATGGGTGGTAGGGGGGTGGTTAAGGAAATGAGTTTGGGATAGACGCGTGTGTGAGGAAGTAAGACGAGAAATGTATGGGAAGGATGGTAGAAGATGAAAATAAACGAAGCAGGGGAAATGGATGAGAAATGAGAAGTATTTAGAGAAGCGGTGCTTACACGTGAGAAAAAGATGTGTAGCACTGGAAAGGTGGGAAAAGGGAGTGTGGAAAGGGTACTGAATGGTAGGATGAGGAAGTAAATCTGTTAGTGAAAGTTACATATACTTTAACGCAGTCTCACTTCTAGCCGAATCTTATCCAAAACCGTCCCAGCCTTCGTTAGCTAATCTTTTAAACGTGTCATCTTCTCAAGTTTCTTCATATATAAACTGTTCGGGAGTTCTCTGGTCTTCAACCATTTTCTGAATGTTAGCATTTTTAATTTCATTGCATCTATTACATCTTCAGTACCATTATGCTGTGGTTGCTTGCCTTCATCCATTCCTGGCGCCACCCCTCTCCATAGGAAACAGCATGCTACCCCCTGCTTCAGCGAAGTAGCGCCAGGAAAACAGACAAAAAAAATCCACATTCGTTCACCCTCAGTCTCTAGCTGTCATGTGTAATGCACCGAAACCACAGCTCCCTATCCACATCCAGACCCCAAAGACATTTCCCCTCTGTGTACAGTATGCTGATGACATGATATCAAACCTTGGTAGTGACATTACTAAACAATTCCCACCGACGGCAGTGGTGATCATCAGGTGTGGCAAAACGCATACAACTAAAGTACAGATGAAGTCACGTATGAAACACTTGTAGATAAGCTCCTCGCCACTATGTGGAACCGCAGTCACTTCACAGAAGGCCTTCCTGGTGGACACAACAGCTCCTCCCGCCCTGTGGCTGCCACTGTTGCATCGCCCTGGTGTATATGGTTTCCACTAAGAAAGACAAGGTAGATCGTAGATATCTAGTGAGCACTTGGGTTTATACTAAGACTCTTGTCAAGCCTGCTTTGCTCGCGAGCATCCGTGTTTTTTGGGGGGTCACAAATTTAGAGGCCTTGTTTTAAATGGTGTGTTTTATCTGGTTGTTCTGTCCACTGATGTCCAATATTTAGTCTGTATGGTTTTTCTGATGAATGACATGGGTGACTGATGTATTGTAGGGGTGACTGATGTAGTGCAGGGCTGGCTGATGTAATGTAGGGCTGGGTGATGTAGCATAGGGCTGGCTGATGCAGTGTAGGGCTGGCTGATGCAGTGTAGGGCTGACTTATGTAGTGTAAGGCTGGCTGATGCAGTGTAGGGTTGAATAATGTAGTATAGGCCTGGCTGATGTAGTATAGGGCTGGCTGATGTAGTGTAGGGCTGGCTGACGTAGCATAGGGCTGGCTGATGTAGTATAGGGCTGGCTGATGCAGTGTAGGGCTGAATAATGTAGTATAGGCCTGGCTGATGTAATGTGGGGCTGACTGATGTAGTATAGGGCTGGCTGATGCAGTGTGGGGTTGACTGATGTAGTGTGGGGCTGCTACAGTGCAGGGGTGACAGCCGTAATATATGACCGACTGTAATGGTCTAAGGGTAACAGTTGTAACGCATGGTTGTGTGTAGCGGTACAGAGCCGACTGTTGTAGTACAGAGCCGATTATTGAACTATAGAGCTAGCTGTTGTATTACAGAGCACTCTGTTTGACTACAAACCAGACTGCAGTACTACAGAGCAGACTGGTGTAGTACAGAACTGACTGTTGTAGTACAGAACTGACTGTTGTAGTACAGAACTGACTGTTGTAGTACAGAGCTGACTGTTGTAGTACAGAGTAGACTGTTGTAGTACAGAACTGACTGTTGTAGTACAGAACTGACTGTTGTAGTACAGAACTGACTGTTGTAGTACAGAACTGACTGTTGTAGTACAGAGTAGACTGTTGTAGTACAGAACTGACTGTTGTAGTACAGAGTAGACTGTTGTAGCACAACACAGGCTATAGTAGTAGAGAACAGACTGATGTAGTGGAGAGCCGACTGTTGTAGTACAGAGCAGACTGTTGTGGGTAGAGTCAACCGTCGTAATGCAGGGTTGACTAGTAGAGATAATGTGATCGTTACACTGACTGTTGTAGTGTAAGGTTGACTGTCGTTGTTTGGGAATAACTGTTGTAGAGTTGTATATTGCAGGGTTGGCTCCTTGACCCAGAGCAACACATCCAGGCAATGACAAAAGGTGAATAGAGGCAAGACAAGGTCACAAGACACACAAACATCTTACCGACCAAACTGACTCAAAACTGAGTCAAGAGAAGCAAAAAACAATATGCTTTGAGGAACATCAGTAACGATAAGTCATATGAATACAGTGCATATATATATATATATATATATATATATATATATATATATATCATACAAACCTCCAACAGCCAGGATCGAACCCGGGCCCCTTGTGCAACAGACGGGAGTGCTACCGCTAGGCTACGATCGCCCCTGATAGGGAAATGACTATTCGAATACTGTGTACTCGAATACCCTTCGTCTCACGTTGGTGAGCAACGGGGTCTACATCGGTCATTTCTCATCAGGCTCACACAGCCAGCACATAGCATTTTACCGAAGCTAACTGTACAACGCGGAGGTATATGAATACGAACAAAGTGCATATGAACGCGCACCTTCGTAGAACATACGGACCTCCAACAACCAGGATCGAACCCGAGACCCCTGTGCAACAGGCGGGAGCGCTACCGCTAGGCACAGGGGTCCCGAGTTCGATCCTGGCTGTTGGAGGCTTGTGTGTTCTATGAACGTGCGCGTTCATATGCACTTTGTTCGTATTCATATACCTCCTTATTTATCTATCAATTCATTTACTTATTTATCTATTATTTTATTTTGTTTATTTATTTATTGATTTATCTATTTATTCATTTATTCATTAATCTATTCATTTAGAGAGAGAGAGAGAGAGAGAGAGAGAGAGAGAGAGAGAGAGAGAGAGAGAGAGAGAGAGAGAGAGAGCTAACCTTTGATATACCTCTCACGACAGAAGCACAAGCAGCATCTCTTCAAGAACATGTCAAATCCATGTGTCAGGTACCAGAACACATTCATCAGATTATGTCCGCTGGTCTTTGGAATCGTCTTGATCTGCCTGGCGTTGTTTTCAAAATCAGATCTTCATCAAATTGCGCACCCAAGAAGTGACAATAAACTTCAGGGAAGCATAAACACAGTTGCATCAGGTAAATGAATGAAAAGATTATATCTCTTCTGTAGTTCGTTTTATTGCCTTTTTGTTAATTTTTTTGCTGTGGGGAATGAATGTTGTGTATCATATGTGATGTTTAGTATGGTTGGAGTTTTATTTAGAGGGAGCAGTCAGTTGTCAACGTTCTCAGAAGAAAGCAGGTTAGACTGGTATGTATCCTGAGTTAAAGAGTGATGGTGGACTTTTACTGTGATGTAAATCTTTTGTTTTCTGTGGACCACTGTTCTAGTTGCATGATGTATCGCTTGGGTGTTGCTACGTGAGTCTTAGCTCATCTGCATAGGAGAGGACTTTCACACCGTGTTCTGCAGTAAGTGATGGACGATCGTATAGGAAGAGATTAAAGAGTGTTGGAGAAAGTACTGCACCTTGGGAACCCCACTGTAGAGGTTATGGGTTTAGGAGATAAAGTCTTTGCGAGTGACTACTTGGCGACCAGCTAGGAAGTTGGCCAATTACTTTTCGTCTTGGCTGTGAGTACGGTGTAAAGATCTTTTATGTAAAGTTGTGTCAGGGGACAGTGCGAATGCTTTGTTATCATCTATTGCTGCAAATACTGTGTGGGAGAGTAGCTGTGGTTAGTTGAAGGAATCTGGTACGTGTGATGTGGGTTTGTGTGCGCTAACGTATTGAAATGATGTTGAAGTGATGGTACCATGTAAATAACAATGGCATATTCTGATTGATTCTGCTGTGTATCAGTATTTCAAGAGGTTAGGATACTGAAGACAACGGTGGGACATAACGGTATGAAGAAGGGGAGGAGTTGGATAGTATGTCATACTTCAAAATGAGTGCTATGCTGGTAAGTTTCCAGATGCTCAGCATTGTATCGTGTAATCATGTGAGTTTAAAGATATCTGTCAGGGACATGAGTGGAGCCAAGAGAAACATAATGTTCTATATGAAAGTCTGAAATGTTGTCATGGCCAGGGAGTTCTTTAAGATATTGATTGCGTTGTGTGTGTGTCAGCAGAGTTGATATATAGGATAACAGTTGTGTCAGGATAGGTTTTTCATGACTTTCCCGTACAGGGGAATGGTTGGTTTGTGGGAAAATTTTGATTAGCGTTTCATACGTATGTCTGTTTATGCTTTAGGAGAAGGGATGCTGTTGTTTTAGGTTAGAAGTGCTACATGCGTGGCGTAGGAGGTATGGATTATCTTTATCGTTATCCAGTTGTGGTTTTTGTAGTTTTTTTGGTTAATAGGGTTAAGGTTGGGGTACCAGCTTTCTGCTTGTCATTCTTGATTTGTTCTCTGACTTCACTTGATGGTGAATGGTTTCGTATGAGTATGCTACTTTGTTTTTGATGTCTGCTATTTGTTTGGAGAAGTTTGGATCATACTCCTTTCTATAACCCTCTACTATGTGCTTCTCTTTGGCCTCGCTAGTGATGAGGATTATGTGTGAGACAGTGTGGTATAGAGAACGTGAAACCATATATGTCTAAGCCTTGAAGCTTGGATTCCTTATACTGTGTGAAAGCTGGCCGGTCTATATTTCTGTAGTTCTTGTAAGTCTGGTGGTTATGTGGGTCGGATGGGACAGGTGGAGTGTAGTCAGGATGAGTTATCAGAATACAGTGTGTGCGCTGATGGTTTACAAAAAGCGTTATCTTGAGAGGATGGCAGTTTGTGTGGTCGGTTGGGAGTCTGTCTGGCTGGTTATATAGCATGAGGATGCTGGAAGGATGCAGTTGGTTTATGGATAGTTCATCTATAAATCTTGTGTGTGAGTGTTGAGCTGTGCAGGATGGTAGGGTACTGAAACCTCCTCACAGATAAGTTTTGGGTATGTTGATCTCTTAGTTATGGAATGTATTTAGAAGGGCAAGTGACAGGAGAGATAGCAAATGCTATCTAGTTTTCTTTTCATGGATCGTATTTCAACCATCTGTGTTTTGGTTCGTATTCTGGGTAGTGTCAGTGAGAGGGATGTTGTGTGGTTAGCAAGTGGTATGAGTCTTCCTCCTTGTCTCTGTTGTCTGTCTTGTGACAGTGGAGAATTTCATTGCAATTTCTAAAGATCACATTTTGCATGGAACTTTTACTGTGATGTGGTTTCTGTATAAAAAGGTAGGGTATCTCAACGAGCATTGCTAATTCTGGTATTCGTTTGTCTCATTGTGAACTAACAGTCCAGAACTGTATGCAAGATTATGATATCTACATTTGATTCAAATTCTACATCCTGACACACTTGGGAACGATAGATGAAATGTTTATTTTTTTCAACTTTTCCACAAATCATAATATAATTTCAATATAATACATCAGGTTTAGAATGGTAGTTCAATGCCGTCTATAAACGTAATGAAAATCTTTTGAAATACCGTTGGAACTCATGCCAACAGATCCAAGCTATAAGAATGAGGTCGTATGGTGGCGGGAGCTGCTGTGTGGAGAACGCGCTCGGCCGGACCAAGAAGATACTGAGGACCCAATTGTTTTAAAGCAGTTATTAAGGTGTGTGTACACGTAGCAGCAGCTGTGTTGGTGATACTGAACATATGGGTGTAACAATAATTTGTGCTGTTGCTATTAAGTGAATAATTATAATAATAATGATTAATAATAACAAATGATAACGATAATGATGATAATAGTAAAAAAGATGATAATAATGATGACAATATTTTTCATGCAAAATGAAACCTGTGCGTTTTCCATGATATCGAAAGTAAAAGGGAAACACTACAAAAATAGAACTCGAAAGATTTTATAAGAACTTTAAGCCAAATTTGATACAGGGTCATCATGCCCAAATATGTTACCTACACTGAGGTCTGCCAAGAACTTTTAATAGCAGCTGTGTTGCTGACAGTGAAGGTGTACGTGCAACGGCAGCTGTGCTGGTGACATTAAAGATGTGAGTGTAACAGCAGCTGTGCTGGTGCATTATAGTGTGTGGTTGTCACAGCTGCGATGCGGATGATACCTAGCTGCATTTGTGTTTGCTATAACTTTTCTTCTTATACATTAGATACGTGAGAGGAAATTACTCTTACTTAGATAAACTGGAGTATCCAACATAAATCAAAAAGGGAAGATACGTTACATGAATATATGGTCTGTTTTATATACTGTCCCTGTCTAACTTTAACTTCAAAAATTGATCCTCTTGCCCTGCGCCTCAATGTTGGTTCACTTTCCCTTTTCTGTAGGTATTACTTTGGTGTCTGTTCCTGAGAGCTGGCTGCTTGTGTGTCCCCACCACTAGCTAGACCTCGCAATACTCGGCAAGCTACTACTTCACATGATTACTGTATAACCGTCGGCGACTCAAGGGTGGGCCGTTTTGATAACTGTTTCTTTCCCTACACGTCGAAGCTATGGAACTCCTAACCTTCTCATGTCTTTCCCAATATCTATGACCTGGCACATCATAAAGACAGGTTTTTAACTTCCTCCAAAATTCGTAAATGCTTTCCCATGTCTTTTCTTTTCTGCTTCATAATTCTCATTGTATTTTGATAAAGGTCCGGACTTTAAGTGGACTTTTGTCCGTGACTGGAGTCTTCGACATAAAAAATGGGGGATCACGTGTGTGAAACACTCCTCGTAACACACAAGTAGTAATCACACACACACACACACACACACACACACACACACACACACGTCACAATGACCTTTACAAAAATTAATCTATTTTCCTCATATCACAGAGATATAGAACCTGATGTGAAAGACACCAACGTGTTCCTGATAGAGACGTCGTGTGACAGTAACCCACTCTACCGCTACTGGTGCTCCGTGGAGAGGTGAGTCAGCCGTGCAATATAATGTCTTACAGTAGACCTGCTTCTGTCTACAGTGAACCATTGAGAGCAAGTCCCTCACACTGAGTCTGTGTCGTTGTGGGGAGGTTGGCAATGAAGAACTCTCATATTGGTAATCGAGCTGTTGGTGTTGTAGAGGTTAAAGGGTCACCCCTTAATACAGCGCTGGTGGTTTATAGAAATGGTTTATATCATCCCCCTTACACAGTGTTGGTGCTCTGAGGAAATGGTGAATGGTAACCCCCTTATAAAGTAATGGTGGCCTGTGGAGAAGGTGAGTGATAACCCCATGAGTGATCTAATGGCGGAGGCCTTTGATATAACTGATTTTGATTTGTTAAGGATAATAAGATTTGTCGTTAGAGTAGCAGTGACAATAGCAGCAGTTACAGTGCCAGTAGCAGTGAGAACAGCAGCAGTAGTATGACAGTAGCAGCAGTTACAGCACCAGTAGAAGTGACAGTAGCAGCAGTTACAGCACCCAGTAGCAAGGACAGTAACAGTAGCAATAGACCTACGTAGCAGCAGCAGCAACAGACCTAGTTAGCAGTATTGCCACCAGCAAGTGAAGATCATACTGGCTGTGGCCACAACAATGATACCATGATAACCTCTCGGTCTATACTTCCAGCTGGGCACAACTGAACCCAGAGATGAAGGTGTGGTTCGTCCTGACCTCAGTGACGGTCGACAACGCTGACAGCTTACATCGTGATCTCCTCCGAGGCTACAGTAACCTGCAGATCGTGGGGGCGCATCTCGATAACATATTCGCGGCGACACCAGCCAATAAATTCTTTAAGTCAGGCAACTGGACACAGAATATGGGTAAGCTTAATGTACAGAGAGAGAGAGAGAGAGAGAGAGAGAGAGAGAGAGAGAGAGAGAGAGAGAGAGAGAGAGAGAGAGAGAGAGAGAGAGAGAGAGAGAGAGAGAGAGAGAGAGAGAGAGAGAGACAAGGGTGAAAGCACACGAAATAGAAACGTTGTCGGTGAGGCAGAATCACTCCTAAATAAACCTTAGCATGTTGCCTTGCAGCTTTGATCTGTTCTACCTTATTTGTGTATTTGATTAATATATATCTGCTATAAGTGTCTTACAGAACCTCGCTATCTCTTGCTCTGGATGACGACATACCATTTTTTAACTTTCTCTCAGGACTAGGCTAAGGTATCTGGGTGAAGTTGATATCGGCCTATGTCCTTTTTTTTGATTACTTTTGAAGGTGAAGTTCGTTGTACAAACATGATGACACTCACTGGAGCGTGACCTGTCATCTCACAGAAGAGGAATATGAGTCAGAGTAACAGCCAGTTAATACCAGTCATGATTGGTTAATGAGGTCAGGATGTCTTCCTAGAGTGTAAAGATACGACGTCTTATAACGTGAAAGTACTTTCATCTTTTCTGTCATGTCTTTACCTTTAAGATTGGGTGGTAGCCACCGTGAGCGAGATGTTGAGGACGGCGTTAGTGTGGCTCTATGGTGGATTCTACAGCGATACAGACATGATGTGCTTGACGAATATGAAGAACTTCACCAACGCCATTGGCGTGGAAGGTGGTCATGTTGTGAACAGCGCCTTCTTTACCATGCAGCATCGCTCACCCTACCTGGGGCAGCTTCTGGAGAAAATGACGTTATACTTTCACGTAATCTATGTATTCTTTTCGTATTTACACACCCTTTCTTATTTAATCTATTCTCGCCTTTAGCCACTCCTGAACCTGCCTCTTTTCCGAAAAAACTCACTTTCACTACCCTCTTCCCGAACCCATGTAATTTCTTATTTACATAAAACCATTACAAGGTCTCACTCTGGCCTTCAGCAAGAAGCGATCACACATCACGCCAGCTGTTCCTCTCATGACATTCAAATCCAGCAGTCTCTCCTTCTCACACTTGACAGTTAGTGTATAATCCAGTAGTGTTATCCATCCTACTGTCGGAGGATATGCCTTCAAGAAGCCCTCAGTGTACAGGTGAGCTTTGACGCCATACACACAATTGGTCTGCTTATTCCTAGTTAACAGGGCATGGAAATGGAATGACTCAGAGTCTACTAAATGTGACAGGTGTTGTGTCTGATATACAATGTATATCTTTTATAATTTCTCAACAGCTCAAGTACATGCTTTTCCTGAACACTCGTTAATGGTTCAAATCTTCGTCTGAATTTCATTTTCTGTTCTTTGTTTTTCTCTAAAGTGAATATATGGTCGTATAAACTTCTATATTGATGTAGAGTCCTTCTTCCTTTCCCTCTGTTGTATCTGAGCAGAATATTAGATCCAGAACGTCAGTTATCTCCTCCATTTAGTGTATACATCATCATCATCATCAGCTTCCTCCTACTCATTCTAAAGAGAAGAGTAAATGCCATTATGTATGACTTTCAGTTTATCTGTTACCTAACCAGTGTTTTTGACCAAAACCTGAAATGATGTATGATAGTCATCATGAAGGATTAATGGATACTGCACATATGGTCATACATAACAGAAATCATAATTTCTCACGACACATATTAACTTTACAGCCAAAATGGTGGGCAAGCATTGGGGTCGCAGGTTATACTCAAGAGATGAGGAAGGAATGTGCGAAGGATAACATTAAGATGGATGAGCAGAAGCTACCAATGACCTGTAGGAATATTACAGTGTATCCTCCAAAAGATTTTTACCCTTTGCTTTATGACAAGATTCCACAAATATTTGGAGACGGAACGGGTAAAGATGTCTCAAAGGTTAGTTTATTTGCTTTTAGGAACATCATATATAAGTATATAAGTCCATACGTATATAAGTATATACGTATGTGATAGAGTGTAAGAAAGTAAATTCTAGATTGATGTGGGCAAAACTGAAAGTGGAAGGAGAGAGATGTGTGATTGTTGGTGCTTATGTACCTGGTCATGAGAACAAAGACCATGTGAGACATGTGTCTAGGGAGCAGATGAGTGAGTGTGTCAGCAGCTTTGATGCACGAGACCAGGTTATAATGATGGATGATTTGAATGCGAGGGTGAGTAATGTGGCAGCTGAGAGTATAATTGGTGTACATGGGGTATTCAATGTTATGAATGGAAATGGTTAAGAAATTGTGAATTTGTGTACTGAACGACTGGCGATTGGGAATACCAGGTTTAAAGAGAGATATACGTAAGTATACGTATGTGAGTAAGGGACATGGTCAAAGGGCATTATTGGATTGTGTTGATTCATAAACGTGTAAAGGAGAGACTTATGGATGTTGATGTGCTGAGAGGGGCAGTTGGAAAGTTTTCTGATTACTATCTTGTTGAGGCGAAGGTGAAGATTTGTAAAGGTTTTCAAAAAAAAGAAGATTGAATGCTGGGGAGAAGAGAGTGGTAAGAGTAAGTGAGCTTGGAAGGGTCACTTGTGAGGGGAAGTACCAAGAGTGATTGAGTGCAGAATGGCAAAAGGTGAGAGCAAATGGAGGGGAGTGGGTGAAGAATGGGATGTATTTAGGGTAGCGGTGATGGCATATGCATAAGATTCATGTGGCACCACTCACTATCCTTTCTGATCTGCCCACCTCCCACCTTTCTCATGCCACATGCATCTTTTGCACATGCCATGAATGATTTACTAAAAACCTCCCATTCGTCACCGACTCCACTCACTTCATTTGCTCTCAGTCAATACAATGGTCAAAATTTTTAACATGATTAAACAAGGCATTTGATTCTTGTCCCATTCTTATACTATATTTTTCTGTTTGTTTATATGGGTATGTGCAATTTTTTACATACATATATATTTAGTGACACTCCAACCATATCTCTTAATTCTACGTGTAATACTTAATGGAATATGAGCCTCTATGTTTGCAATTATTGCATGTTATATTAATAATTGAATCTTTTTTAAACACACCCATGATTGTCAACCACTAACCATTCCATTTCTACAGGTTTTCAACGGATCCAGTTTATTCCACGTCTGGAACAAGTTAAGCTCAGTAAATGTCATAAAAGCCAAGAGCGAGAGCATCTACGAGGTGGTGACGAAGAGAGTGTGTCCCATCACCTACAGGCACGCTGTGCGACACTCTAGGTACTTCTAGATGATCTCAACTAAAGTGTATATACGTCCTTCTCCACCACTTACCCACCTACCATATCCTGGACGGAATTGCCTAAATGCCTAACATATAGAAACTTATTTATTGAGACAAGCAACGTGTTGAAATCCTTATGTATTTGGGATAATTGGTACTTTAGATTACCATGATAACTTGTACATCAGCCGAAATTTACTGTATGTTGAGGATTTATATTAAGACACATTTTACCTTAAGTAGATAACTCCTTAGATGTTAAGTTACAGCTTAAAGAAAGATTTATCTTACAAGTAATATGTCGGCAAACCTTTTTCCAGTTAGGATGTAAGTTCTGCTGTCTTACAATATTGTAAAGTCTCATCCACTGGGATCAGATTTGAGCAGTTCTGTTGTGATCATTGGTATATACAACTTCCTGATGACTTCAGTCTGATAACGAATTTCTCTTATGTGACAATGGTTCTTCTGCAACCAGTAATTGCAACATTTTCTATTCTATATTGCGCTACATATCTACACTTTATTAGTTGGTAAATGAGTCTTCTCCTGTGCAACATTTCTTCTTTCCATTTAAACTTCCTCTTCTGTACTGAACGTAAGCAGTCCACTCCTGCGGCATCAAATTCCACATCCACTAATGTGAATTCTGAGCGTCGCCACACCGTCAGGAGCACGTCATAATGCACTCAGTTTTCGAAGAAACAGCATTGATGATGGCTATGATCCTTCACGGCTATATAACCCCACATACTGCAACACTAATAAACTATCCGGTAGCTTAACCAACCTTGTGATATGCTTTATTTTCACCTAATTTAGACATGAATATCCCCGAGACTCCTTTCACCAATTTTTTACCTTTACTTTCTTCTTCTCAGCTCTGGACCTTGAGTCGCCTCTTCCACACTGTTTTGCCTTCGTTCATGAAGCAGCTTAGGATCTGATGTGACCAGGTTCATGAAGACTATCCTCCTGGGGTATTTTCCTCGTATCTTTAGGCAGCATTATTACCGAGTTCTTAAAATCCTTTCGTTGTTATGAACACGAATGCCTCATCCCGAGCCACTGTCAGTCAGGACCCATTACCACCTTCCATAAGCAATGATTCAGATAGCTTATGCTGCCTTACAGACACACATTCCACAAGACTTAATTATAAACCTTAAGAGAATGTACCATTAGATGACAAAATATTCATTGTATTCAAATCATTCTCTTACATATCTACAAGTTCGCCAAAAGACTTAAATCAAAATTAGATTTGCGAAATCTCGAAGTTCAAAATTATTGAATTTGACAATGAGACCCTACTATTCTTAGGATTGTCTATGACATTAATGGATTTAGAGGAGTGTTTAGCCGTCCAAGAAGAAAACCACACATTAACGCTAACAAAAACATTGTGAAGGGTCCTCGCATTAACTTTACAGAGTTCACATGACAGTTCAAACGAAAAAAAGGAGAGGTGTGCTGAGTTTCAATCTTTGAGTTTCGTAAGGTTTCGTATGTCACTAGTATAGAGGTAAATATTGATCCTAACTCAATATAGCACAATGAGTGCAGGTTCCTTTCCAATGATATTACTTTCTAACGATTTTTCTAATAAACAACGTTCAACTCATGGATTGGTATCAGTTACCCATTAGTTATGTACAGACCAGGTTAAAAACATGGTCTTAGGATAAAATATGGAAGAATGAAAAGCCTTGCGGAAGATGAAATCTGGCAAGGAGGTGGGTTTAGATAGCATTGTAGCTGAATTCATTTGGAAAGGGGGCGACTGTGTTGCTGATTAGTTGGTAAGGATATTCCATGTGTGTATGGATCATGATAAAGTGCCTGAGACTGGCGGAATGCATGTATAGTACCATTGTACAAAGGTAAAGGGGATAAAGGTGAGTGTTCAAACTACAGAGGCATACGTTGGTTGAATTTTCCTGGTAAACTGTATGGGAGGGTATTGATTGAGAGGGTGAAGGCATATACAGAGCATCAGATTGGGGAAGAGCAGTGTCCTTTCAGAAGTGGTAGAGGATGCGTGGATCAGGTGTTTGCTTTGAAGAATGTGTGTGAAAAATACTTAGAAATAAAGATGAATGTGAAGGCATATGATAGGGTTGATAGAGATGCTCTGTGGAAGGTCTTAAGAGTATATAGAGTTTATGGTGTAGGAGTAAGTAGTAAGTTGCTAGAAGCAATGAAAAGTTTTTACCAAGGATGTAAGCATGTGTAAGAACAGGAGAGGAGAGTAATTGGTTCCAAGTGAATGCCGTTCTGTGGCAGGGGTGTGTGATGTCCTCATGGTTGTTTGATTTGTTTATAGATGGGGTGGTTAAGGAGGTGAATGCAAGAGTTTTGGAGAGAGGGGCGAGTATGCAGTTTGTTGGGGATGAAAGGGCCTGGGAAGTGAGCCAGTTGTTGTTTGCCGATGACACAGCTCTAGTGGCTGATTCGAGCGAGAAACTGCAGAAGCTGGTGAATGAGTTTGGAAAAGTGTGTGAATGGAGAAAGTTGAGAGTAAATATGAATAAGAGCAAGGTTATTAGGTTCAGTAGAGTTGAGGGACAAGTTAACTTCGATGTAAGTTTGAATGGAGAAAAATTGGAGAAAATATAGTGTTTTAGATATCTGCTAGTGGACTTAGCAGCGGATGGAACCATGAAAGAGGAAGGATGCAAATGGGTATGTTTGAAGAAGCAGTAGTTCTAACAATATCATATGGTTGCGAGGCATGGGATATAGGTAGGGTTGTACGGAGGAGGGTAGATGTGTTAGAAATGAAATGTTTGAGGACAATATGTGGTGTGAGGTGGTTTGATCGAGTTAGTAATGAAAGGGTAACAAAAATAGTGTGGTTGAGAGAGCAGAAGAGGATGTGTTGAAATGGTTTAGACATATGGAGAGAATGAGTGAGGAAAGATTGACAAAGAGGATACATGCGTCAGAGGCGGAGGGAACAAGGAGAAGCGGGAGACCAAATTGGAGGTGGAAGGATGGAGTGAAAAAGATTTTGAGCGAACGAGGCCTTTACAAACAGGAAGCGTGCAAGGAATACAGTGAATTGGAAGGATGTGGTATACCGGCGTCGACGTGCTGTCAATGGACTGAACCAGGGCATTTGAAACGTCTGGGGTAAACCATGGAAAGGTGTCTGGAGCCTGGATGTGGATAGGGAGCTGTGGTTTCGGTGCTTTACACATGACAGCTAGAGGCTGGGTATGAACGAACGTCGCCTTTTTTTGTCTGTTTTCCTGGCGTTACCTCGCTGAAGCAGGAGGTGGTGTTGCTGTTTCCTGTGGGGCGGAGTAGCGCCAGGAATGAATGAAGGCAAGCATGTATGAAAACGTACTTGTGTGTATATGTATATGCCTATGTGTATGTATATGTGTATATGAGTGGATGGGCCATTCTTCGCCTGACTTTGGCGCTACCTCGCTGATGCGGGAAACAGCGATTAAGTATAATGAAATAACAATAATGTATATATATATATATATATATATATATATATATATATATATATATATATATATATATATATATATATATATATATATATATATATATATATATATATATATATATATATATATATAAATAGATAGATAGATATGATGATCACATTTGACCGGGATGATAGCATGAAGGTGAAATCGCACTTCAGTAGAAGTTCATTCAATTCTATCTAACATGTAATTTTTCTATACATGTGGCACGACATGCTTAGTGGAGACAATCAGCTCATCAGGTGCCAATACTTAAAGTTATTCAAATCCCGCCGTCCAACTCCAATCTTTATAGACTAAGCACTGTCTGCTTCGTCTACTTGTAACAGTTGTAAGGGAGAGTGATTAAAGGGGGTCACGTGGCGGGGATTGACCTGGGTAGCTGGGTGTGTCTTTGATCAACTTTTTCTTTTCGTGTTATGTCAATTCTCTCATAATGATTTGGTTAATGCTAGGATGGGCTTCAAAACTGATTGGAAGGCTTACTTCAACATAAAGCTGTTTTTGATCACCATATAGATTGGGAAGAAGATAAGATCATACCTAAATCAAATTGTTTCAGTAAGAAAATGCTTTTGAATCATGTTTGATCATCATGTAAATATGTCCTTTGGCCATTTCAAATGTTACAAACTGTTAATGGAAATAATTATCAAGAAGTATCCACCAGAATAACCCTGCTTACACACAATGTAAGGGGAGGAAGGTCAGATATCAGGTCACATCATTAGTTCCCACCTGCACTCCATGGATACTATGAAGCCCCACCTCACTGCTACCTCTGTGCTCATAAGGACTTCAACACCTGTCTCTCCCCCACTCTGTCTGAGGATGTAATAAATGAAAGTACTCACCGTTTTTATTTTCTCTTTCCAGTGGTGATTATTGCACACACACACACACACACACACACACACACACACACACATGATCTTTACATGGGTGATGGATAATTGATACCAAGCCATGAGTTGAACTTTATTTATTAGAAAATCGTTGGAAAGAAATCATATTAGAAATGAAGGTGCACTCATTGTGCTAAAGAATATAACTCATGTCTCCTCTATAATTAGGACCTGTTGAGTATCGTGTCAATAGAGATTTTCTGTTTTTTTACAGAGCTCGAGGTTGCGTATTCATCCTATATTGAGTTAGGGTCAATATTTACCTCTCTCCTAGTGCCATACGAACCCTTTCCAAATTAGAAGGTTAAACTTAGTACCTCATTCTTTTTCTTCATGCAAGCGGTCATGTAGAATATGTAATGTTAATGAGAGGACTTTTCACAATGTTTTTGTTGGCATTAGTATATGGTTTTCTTCTTGGACGGCCAGACATTCCACTAAATCCATTAATGTCATAGACAATCCTAAGAATAGTAGGGTCTCAGTGTCAAATTCAATAATTTTGAACTTCGAGATTTCGCAAATCTAATTTAGATTTAAGTCTTTTGGCGAACTTGTAGATATGTAAGAGAAGGATTTGAATACAATGAATATTTTGTCATCTAATGGTACATTCCCTTAAGGTTTATAATTAAGTCTTGTGGAATGGTGTGTCTGTAAGGCAGCATAAGCTATCTGAATCATTGCTTATGGAAGGTGGTTAAGGGTCCTGACTGACAGTGGCTCGGGATGAGGCATTCGTGTTCATAACAACGAAAGGATCTTAAGAACTCGGTAATAATGCTGCCTAAAGATACGAGGAAAATACCCCAGGAGGATAGTCTTCATGAACCTGGTCACATCAGATCCTAAGTTGCTTCATGAACAAAGGCAAAACAGTGTGGAAGAGGCGACATAAGGTCCTGGGCTAAGAAGAAAGAAAAGGTAAAAGATTGGTGAAAGGAGTCTCGGGGATATTCATGTCTAAATTAGGTGAAAATAAAGCATATCACAAGGTTGGTTAAGCTACCGGATAGTATGTTAGTGTTGCAGTATGTGGGGTTGTATAGCCGTGAAGGATCATAGCCATCATCAATGCTGTTTCTTCGAAAACCGAGTGCATTATGACACTCCCCTGACGGTGTGGCGACGCTCAGAATTCACATTAGTGGATGTGGAATTTGAGGCCGCAGGAGTGGACTGCTTACGTTCAGTACAGAAGGGGAAGTTTAAATGGAAAGAAGAAATGTTGCACATGAGAAGACTCATTTACCAACTAATAAAGTGTAGATATGTAGCGCAATATAGAATAGAAAATGTTGCAATTACTGGTTGCAGAAGAACCATTGTCACATAAGAGAAATTCGTTATCAGACTGGAGTCATCAGCAAGTTGTATATACCAATTATCACAACAGAACTGATCAAATCTGATCCCAGTGGATGAGACTTTACAACATGTAAGACAGCAGAACTTGCATCCTAACTAGCAGAAAGGTTTGCCGACATATTACTTGTAAGATAAATCTTTCTTTTAAGCTGTAACTTAACATCTAAGGAGTTATCTACTTAAGATAAAATGTGTCTTAATATAAATCCTCAACATACAGTAAATTTCAGCTGATGTACAAGTTATCATGGTAATCTAAAATACCAATTATTCCAAATACGTAAGGTTTCAACACGTTTCTTGTCTCAATAAATAAGTTTCTATATGTTAGGCACTTAGGTAATTCCGTCCAGGATATGGTAGGTGGGTAAGTGGTGGAGAAGGATGTATGTAGACATTAGTTGAGATCATCTAGAAGTACCTAGAGTGTCGCACAGCGTGCCTGTAGGTGATGGGACACACTCTCTTAGTCACCACCTCGTAGATGCTCTCGCTCTTGGCTTTTATGACATTTACTGAGCTTAACTTGTTCCAGACGTGGAATAAACTGGATCCGTTGAACACCTGAAGAAATGGAATGGTCAGCGGTTGACAATCATGGGTGTGTTTAAAAAGGATTCAATCATTAATATAACATGCAATAATTACAATCATAGAGGATCATATTCCATTAAGTATTACACGTAGAATTAAGAGATATGGTTGGAGTGTCACTAGATATATATGTATGTAAAGAATTGTACATACTCACATAAACAAACAGAAAAATATAGTGTAAGAACGGGACAAGAATCAATTGCCTTGTTTAATCATGTTAAAGATTTTGACCATTGAATTGACTGAGAGTGGAGTCGGTGAGGAATGGGAGGTTTTTGGTAAATCATTCATGGCATGTGCAAAAGATGCATGTGGCATGAGAAAGGTGGGAGGTGGGCAGATCAGAAAGGATAGTGAGTGGTGCTACATGAATCTTATGCACATGTCATTACCGCTACCCTAAATACATCCCATTCTTCACCCACTCCCCCACGACATTTCCTCTCACCTTTAGCCATTCTGCATTCAATCTCTCTTGGTGCTTCCTCACACAAGTGACCCTTCCAAGCTCACTTACTCTTACCACTCTCTTCTCCCCAACATTCATTCTTCTTATTTTTGAAAACCTTTACAAATCTTCACCTCCGCCTCCACAAGATAGTGATCCGAAAACTCTCCAACTGCCCCTCTCAGCACATTAACATCCACAAGTCTCTCTTTTACACGTCTATGAATGAACGCAATCCAATAATGCCCTTTGACCATGTCACTTACTCACATACGTATACTTATGCATATCTCTCTTTAAGCCTGGTATTCCAAATCGCCAGTCGTTTTTCAGTACACAAATCCACAAGTTCTTAATCATTTCCATTCACAACACTGAATACCCCATGTACACCAATTATACCCTCAGCTGCCACATTACTCACCCTCGCATTCAAATCATCCATTATTATAACCTGGTCTCGTGCATCAAAGCTGCTGATACACTCACTCATCTGCTCCCTAGACACATGTCTCACATGGTCTTTGTTCTCATGACCAGGTACATAAGCACCAACAATCACACATGTCTCTCCCTCCACTTTCAGTTTTGCCCACATCAATCTAGAATTTACTTTCTTACACTTTATCACATAGGTATATACTTATATACGTATGGACTTATATACTTATATATGATGTTCCTAAAAGCAAATAAACTAACCTTTGAGACATCTTTACCCGTTCCGTCTCCAAATATTTGTGGAATCTTGTCATAAAGCAAAGGGTAAAAATCTTTTGGAGGATACACTGTAATATTCCTACAGGTCATTGGTAGCTTCTGCTCATCCATCTTAATGTTATCCTTCGCACATTCCTTCCTCATCTCTTGAGTATAACCTGCGACCCCAATGCTTGCCCACCATTTTGGCTGTAAAGTTAATATGTGTCGTGAGAAATTATGATTTCTGTTATGTATGACCATATGTGCAGTATCCATTAATCCTTCATGATGACTATCATACATCATTTCAGGTTTTGGTCAAAAACCCTTGATAGGTAACAGATAAACTGAAAGTCATACATAATGGCATTTACTCTTCTCTTTAGAATGAGTAGGAGGAAGCTGATGATGATGATGTATACACTAAATGGAAGAGATAACTGACGTTCTGGATCTAATATTCTGCTCAGATACAACAGAGGGAAAGGAAGAAGGACTCTACATCAATATAGAAGTTTATACGACCATATATTAACTTTAGAGAAGGACAAAGAACAGAAAATGAAATTCAGACGAAGATTTGAACCATTAACGAGTGTTCCGGAAAAGCATGTACTTGAGCTGTTGAGAAATTATAGAATATATACATTGTATATCAGACACAACACTGTCACATTTAGTAGACTCTGAGTCATTCCATTTCCATGCCCTGTTAACTAGGAATAAGCAGACCAATTGTGTGTATGGCGTCAAAGCTCACCTGTACACTGAAGGCTTCTTCAAGGCATATCCTCCGATAGTAGGATGGATAACACTACTGGATTATACACTAACTGTCAAGTGTGAGAAGGAGAGACTGCTGGATTTGAATGTCATGAGAGGAACAGCTGGCGTGTTGTGTGATCGCTTCTTGCTGAAGGCCAGGGTGAGACCTTGTAATGGTTTTATGTAAATAAGAAATTACATGGGCTCGGGAAGAGGGTAGTGAAAGTGAATGTTTTCGGAAAAGTGGCTGGTTCAGATGTTGCTGAAGGCGAGAATAGATTAAAAAAAAGTGTGTAAATACGAAAAGAATACATAGATTACGTGAAAGTATAACGTCATTTTCTCCAGAAGCTGCCCCAGGTAGGGTGAGCGATGCTGCATGGTAAAGAAGGCGCTGTTCACAACATGACCACCTTCCACGCCAATGGCGTTGGTGAAGTTCTTCATATTCGTCAAGCACATCATGTCTGTATCGCTGTAGAATCCACCATAGAGCCACACTAACGCCGTCCTCAACATCTCGCTCACGGTGGCTACCACCCAATCTTAAAGGAAAAGACATGACAGAAAAGATGAAAGTACTTTCACGTTATAAGAAGTCGTATCTTTACACTCTAGGAAGACATCCTAACCTCATTAACCAATCATGACTGGTATTAACTGGCTGTTACTCTGACTCATATTTCTCTCCTGTGAGATGACAGGTCACGCTCCAGTGAGAGTGCCATCATGTTTGTACAGCGAACTTCACCTTCAAAAGTAATCACAGCTGCTCAAAACAAAAAAAGGACGTAGGTATTTATCAACTTCATCCAGTTACCTTAGCCTAGTCCTGAGTGGGAGTTAAAAGGTGGCATGTCGTCATCCAGAGCAAGAGATAGCGAGGTTCTCTAAGACACTTATAGCAGACATATATTAATCAAATACACAAATGAGGTAGAACAGATCAAAGCTGCAAGGCAACATGCTATGGTTTATTTAGGTGTGATTCTGCCTCACCGACAACGTTTCTATTTCGTCTGCTTTCACCTTCTCTCTCTCTCTCTCTCTCTCTCTCTCTCTCTCTCTCTCTCTCTCTCTCTCTCTCTCTCTCTCTCTCTCTCTCTCTCTCTCTCTCTCTCTCTCTCTCTCTCTCTCTCTCTCTCTCTCTCTCTCTCTCTCTCTCTCTCTCTGTGTACATTAAGCTTACCCATATTCTGTGTCCAGTTGCCTGACTTAAAGAATTTATTGGCTGGTGTCGCCGCGAATATGTTATCGAGATGCGCCCCCACGATCTGCAGGTTACTGTAGCCTCGGAGGAGATCACGATGTAAGCTGTCAGCGTTGTCGACCGTCACTGAGGTCAGGACGAACCACACCTTCATCTCTGGGTTCAGTTGTGCCCAGCTGGAAGTATAGACCGAGAGGTTATCATGGTATCATTGTTGTGGCCACAGCCGGTGTGATCTTCACTTGCTGGTGGCAATACTGCTAACTAGGTCTGTTGCTGCTTCTGCTACGTAAGGTCTATTGCTACTGTTACTGTCTTTGCTACTGGGTGCTGTAACTGCTGCTACTGTCACTTCTACTGGTGCTGTAACTGCTGCTACTGTCACTGTCACTGTCAGTGGCACTGTAACAGCTAGCTGCTACTATCACTACTACTGGTGCTGTCACTGCTCCTACTGTCACTGCCACTGACGCTATTAACCGCTATTACTATCACTGCCATTAGTACTGTAACGTCGGCTACTGTCACTGCTACTGCTGCTCTTAGAAACAAATTTTATCGTCCTTAACAAGTCAAAAGCACTTATTCTAATGGCCGACACCATTAAAAAAACTCTAAGGTACTTTTAATAGTTGTGGTTCGTCTCCCAGATTCGAGACAGCCCGCAGAGCGCTACCTCCGCGCTGGTGCGATGTCACACTCGGGTCCTTGCACGAATGGAAGAACCAAACTTGATGCTTCAGGCGACGAGGAGGGAGGAATATTTTGGCTTTGGTTGCGAAACTAGGACAAATGCAAACATAAGCTCTCCTCTGTCGTGGCTAAACGAGAGGATATAATCGTTCGTATACGCTGTATTGGAGATGAACTTACTTTGACCAACAATACAATAGAATCTGAAGTCAAATGCCATAGTCATCTATCATACAAGTTCATTACTAATGAATCGTCTTCTTAAGAATATTACAGCTTTTGTTATGAGCATAATTTCACAACGTTGCATTACCACATTCGATCCGGGAGTGTCTCCATAGAGCAACTGGATCTTTGGGAGGGAGTTGGTGGTCGATAACCTGATTCTGGTCATGCATAATACACCACATGTATTTCGCCTGTATACTGCCGCTAATATTGTCTCTGCTCTTTTAAGAGTCTCGAAATAACTATAGTTAAGGTTGTTATCCTTTGTTCATACCCTTCAGGTTTTTAGATACAGCACTGGCGACTTCGTAAGTTATACTGTCTGACCTCGTGTCGATGACCCATCTAGATTTAAAAACTATGTCCTCCACCCTCTAGATAAGTGGAGGATGGCCCAATGACCAGGCGGGAGAGGTTGAGTAGTCCACTTGGAAGAGGAGGTAAAAAAAACAAACCCTGGTTTAATCAGAGTAAGTGGAGGTGTTCCTCTCTAACCATCTCTACACATCCTTAGAACCATATAAAGAGGTTATCACTAACCATCTTTACAGGCCACCATTACTGTATAAGGGGGTTACCATTCACCATTTCCTCAGAGCACCAACACTGTGTAAGGGAGATGATATAAACCATTTCTATAAACCACCACCGCTGTATTAAATGGTGACCCTTTAACCTCTACAACACCAACAGCTCGACTACCAATATGAGAGTTCTTCATTGCCAACCTCACCACAACGACACAGACTCAGTGTGAGGGAGTTGCTCTCAATGGTTCACTGTAGACAGAAGCAGGTCTACTGTAAGACATTATATTGCACGGCTGACTCACCTCTCCACGGAGCACCAGTAGCGGTAGAGTGGGTTACTGTCACACGACGTCTCTATCAGGAACACGTTGGTGTCTTTCACATCAGGTTCTATATCTCTGTGATATGAGGAAAATAGATTAATTTTTGTAAAGGTCACTGTGACGTGTGTGTGTGTGTGTGTGTGTGTGTGTGTGTGTGTGTGTGTGTGTGTGTGTGTGTGTGTGTGTGTGTGATTGCTATTTCCACCACCAAAACACGTGGAAATCAACGGGACAAAGTACTGCAGCACCTGCAGATGTCATTAAGTGCGGGAACACATGCAACCACGTAGCCTTTTTCAACGTGTTGTGTGTAAACAAGCTGTTATCTTTACAACAGGTGCACCGCACTGACTGAGTATTACCTGTGCACCACCTCATACACTATGACAACCACCGAAGGGACTTAGTAGATGGCTTTGCTTCTATGAAAGTCCCTGGAGGACGTTAGGTAGCCAAAGAGAGGTGAAGACCCACTCCGTCCATCTCTTGCACTGCTGAGGATTCCCTCAGAGATGCAGTTACAGCTGTGGATCGTACCTACACTCTCACACATGCGTGCTCAACAGCTCCATCACCCATGGTACACTTTGGATTATTTCTCAAGCAGTAGCTGAAGGATCAGTATGTAGATTATTGCCTTAGTGTTTGAGGATCTCCATACACTGTGCATCATCCATTTTGCTGTTATTACGCCCACGCACTCAGTATCACCAACACAGCGCCTGTTACACCCACACAGTCAGTATCACCAACACAGCGCCTGTTACACCCACACAGTCAGTATCACCAACACAGCGCCTGTTACACCCACACACTCAGTATCATCAACACAGGTGCTGTTACACCCACACACTCAGTATCACCAACACAGCTGCTGTGACACCCACACACACAGTATCACCAACTCAGCTACTGTTACACCCACACACACAGTATCACCAACACAGGTGCTGTTACACCCACACACTCAGTATCACCAACACAGCTGCTGTGACACCCACACACACAGTATCACCAACTCAGCTAATGTTACACCCACACACACAGTATCACCAACACAGGTGCTGTTACACCCACACACTCAGTATCACCAACACAGCTGCTGTGACACCCACACACTCAGTATCACCAACACAGATGCTGTTACACCCACACACTCCGTATCACCAACACAGCTGCTGTGACACCCACACACTCAGTATCACCAACACAACTGCTGTTACACCCACACACTCAGTATCACCAACACAGATGCTGTTACACCCACATACTCCGTATCACCAACACAGCTGCTGTGACACCCACACACTCCGTATCACCAACACAGCTGCTGTGACACCCACACACTCCGTATCACCAACACAGCTGCTGTGACACCCACACACTCCGTATCACCAACACAGATGCTGTTACACCCACACACTCAGTATCACCAGCACAGCTGTTATGACACCAACATACTAATTATTACCAGCTTAGCTGCAGTTACACCTATATACTTAATCATCACCAATACAGCTGCAGTTCCAAGCAAAAATGTGGGATCACCTTAATAACTGCTTTAAAACGATAGGATCTTCAATATCTTCTTGGTCCGGCCGAGCGCGTTCTCCACACAGCAGCTCCCGCCACCACACAACTTCACCCTCATAATTTGTCTCTGTTGGTTGAGTGAGAGCGGTGGTTCAGAAGATTTTCAAGACGTTCATGACGACAGTGTGTAATCAACCAATCAGAATTTGAAGAGCAAACCTTGTCTTATGATTTGTGGTGAGGTCGAAATGAGCATTTGATTAACATTGTCCAAGTGTGTCAAGATGAAGAAGAATTTGAATGGAAGGCGATTGTTATCATTCTGCAAAAGGCTATGAAGAATCAGTTTATAAACGACAACAACAAATAGTAACATGAGGAAAGTATAGTGAGATATCTAGTCTAGTATGAAGTCACATCACAGGAAAAGTTCCATGCAAAGAGTTATTCTTTGAAATTCTAATGGAATTAGAATGGGAAGTCTTCACTGTCCACAAGACAGACAACAAAGACAAGAAGACTTGTTTACTTGTTGTTTACCACAACATCCCTTTCACTGACACTACCAAGATTGCAAAACAAGTCACAGACAGTGACAACAACACTCATGAAATACAACCCTGCATTGTCATCATAATCATCCACCTAAACAGGTGACCAACCACTTGCCTTCCCATTCCCTCACTATGAAGCTGACCAATACACCCATCACCTATGTGGAGATGTCACTGCCCACCCATCACCTGTCTATGTGGAGATGTCACTGCCCATCCATCACCTGTCTATGTGGAGGTGTCACTGCCCACCATTCTGCACGGTCCAACACTCACTCACAAGACGTCGAAGTGAGATATTTGATCTCTCCTAAACATCCTTCTATCCCTCCCTGCAACACACAGTGTGAAAGTCCTCCTATATGCACGTTACCTCACAGTCTCATACCAGCAACATCTTAACACTCTTTAGTCAACAATAAACATGTAACTCTATACCATGTAACTGGACAACTGGCTCACACAAAACATGGTTGACGTCCACTATCTCTCTTATACCCTTGATAGACACGAGTCTAACCTGCTTTCTTATGACACCTTGATTAATAATTACTTCAACTCTAACCATTCTAGTCACCACATATGACACATATATGCTCTCCATACAAAAAAAGTAACAAAAAGGCACTAAACGATCTACAAGAAAAGAATAAACTCTTCTTCATCACTGATGAACCCATCAGTCCATCTGTACAAGCATTGACTTACCTGTCTTCATGTTAACCTGCAGTCTCTTATTTCCTCTGGGGTGTACAGGTTGATGGAGATCTATGTTCGTACGAAACGCCAGGCTGATCAAGCCGATTCCAATGGTCAGCGAACATAATTTGATGAGCATGTTCTGGTACCTGATACATGGGTACGTCATGTTCCTGAAGTGATGCTCTTGATGTTTCTGTCGTGAGTAGCGAATCAAAGTTTAGTGAATATATATGCACATGTAACTCTATATCATGTAACTAGACCACTGGCTCACACAAAACACGACTGAAGTCCACTATCTCTCATATATATATATATATATATATATATATATATATATATATATATATATATATATATATATATATATATATATATATATATATATATATATATATATTTTTTTTTTTCCTATGAGTCCACGGGGAAAATGAAACACGAAAACTTCCCAAGTGCATTTTCGTGTAATAATCACATCATCGGGGGAGACACAAGAGAGAAATATAACAAGTCAGTTGATATACATCGAACAGACGAAGCTAGGACGCCATTTGGTAAACATGTGATTGTCCAAAACATGTTTTGGACAATCACAGTTGATAATTTGCCCGATTGTGTTGCCCTGGCATCTCTGGTGGATAATGAGTTGGCTGCAGCTCACGGTACTTAAAGGACAGTGACTTATAGGAGGAGCTAAAACAAAGTGTGGTGCACGTGAGTCGCCTTTGGATCTGGAAGGTAAATGCCGAAGCAATGGTACGACTTTCAGGCTAGTTTGGCGCTCATAGAGTTAATCGAACCATACCTTTCTGGTCTCTCGAGCAGCCTCTCTGATTGTCGAAATCTAGGTTAAATCCTAGGAGTGAAGTCCAGCACCCACAGCATAGATGACGGCATACAACAGACGCATGATGTTCAAAAGAAAAAAAAAAGATGATGTTCATTTCTTGGCGAGATGGAAAGTACCAGTGAGACATGAGATGCTAATCAGGAGGGAAATTGTCAGTGTTTCGATATGTGTCTTCCTCAAGTTAGTGTGACAGTGTAACTACTCACGTAGGGTTATATTTAGCGCTGCTGCAAACAGGTTCCCTGGTGTTGTGGCGTGACGCTCCCTTATTGATCGGTTCCTCTCGCCTCTCCGCTCACGTTGTTAGAGGGTTTAGGAAATATGTTGCTATAAACCATTGCCACCACACACCACAGATGCAACCATCAGCAGCTCACACATGTGTTTCTTCTTTTATGTTTTGTTTATAATGATGAACATGGTACGGGCGTACGATACACAGCCAGCTCGAGTGAAAACAATAGGAAAAAAATGGCATTAGAAAATTTAGCTTCAATGAGATCAAATTTGTGACATTTGATATGATTTCTTCTCTAATTATTCGGTTCTCATGGTGGAGGATTTTTCTTTTCATAAGTGTCCTATGAGTTTCGTGAATCTCGACTTCCGTTGTGTAGCGGTTAACGTCCCTGACTGTAATATATATATATATATATATATATATATATATATATATATATATATATATATATATATATATATATATATATATATATATATATATATATGATGGGAGATGACCGGTGGAGACCACGTTGCTCACCAACGTGAGACGAAGGGTATTCGAGTACATAAAATTCGAATAGTCATTTCCCTATTACGGGCAATCACAGCCTAGCGGTAGCGCTCCCGCCTGTTTCCGCAGGGGTCCCGGGTTCGATCCTGGCTGTTGGAGGTTTATATGTTCTATGAAAGTGTGCGTTCATATGCACTTTGTTCATATATATATATATATATATATATATATATATCGTTTATGGGATGGCCTTGATTAGGGCCTCAGCTGCCTGTGCCGTCTCAGCTAACATAAAAAGAAATCCTCACAATTGACAGACAAGGATGATAGTTGGAGAGAAGTACGTAGAGAATCAATAAGACTGATGGTTTTTGATACTACACTGACCAGTAAAGTAGTGCTGGATGAGACACCTCAGATATGTAAACAGCAACTCCATAACAAGACGAATGAAGGTGATTTCTAAAACAAAAAGATGCCCACCAGTATCCCGGTCCGAAGCCCACCAGTACCCCGGTCCTAAGCCCACCGGTACCCCGGTCCTGACCCAACCAGTACCCCGGTCCTGAGCCCACCAGTAAACCGGTCCTAAACTCACCAGTGCCCTGGTCCTGAGCCCACCAGTACCCCGGTCCGAAGCCCACCAGTACCCCGGTCCTGAGCCCACCAGTAAACCGGTCTTAAACCCACCAGTACCCTGGTCCTGAGCCCACCAGTACCCTGGTCCTGAGCCCACCAGTACCCTGGTCCTGGCCCACCAGTACCCCGGTCCTGAGCCCACCAGTAAACCGGTCCTAAACTCACCAGTGCCCTGGTCCTGAGCCCACCAGATTTCATCACTCAACCCAACACCACATCTGTCAACCCTACACTTCATCCGTCAACCCAACACCACATCCGTCAACCCAACACCACATCCGTCGACCCAACGCCACATCTGTCAACCTTACACCACATCCGTCAACCCGACACTTCATCCGTCAACCCTACACTTCATCCGTCAACCCTATACTGTATCAGCCAAACCCTACTGTACATCAGTCATTCCCACGCCACATCAGTGATTACAATAACCAACCACAAAATACAGAATTTGAATTGACTCATTATAACTCTACTTGCTCACTATACATCTACGATCTACGGGGCACATCACCTCACCTGAACTTTGTTCGTTGGAAACCATATACAACAGAGCGATGCAACAGCGACAGCCAAGTAGCTCCGTACTCCAGGACGCACCAGTGTGGAATGACAACGAAAGCAACAGATGATTTCAAAGGGTTTATGAGACCTGTTTTTCATGGGTGTGTTCAGCATTCTGAATATATTATTTTTGGACGCTTTTGCAGTATCAATTTTTCATTTTGATGACAGCTTTCTACAGGTACTCACGTTGCCACAGGTGGTGCAATAAAATTTGCAAACATTTATTGTCATACATGTTTGTGGGAAGGACTTAAGTAAACATACCTAATGAAGTAAGACAACGTATGGAATTTATATATATTCTCATCATGAAAGGTAAGTTTACTTTCAAGCACTTTATGACATCTATCAAGACTATGCTCTATTTTGTGATGTTGTCTTAGTACATTCACTGTGAATTTGCTATGGCTTAGCCTCAGAGTATACCTTTTCCATATTACGTATTCTATTTCCCTGAGTTGCAGTACTGAGGCAGTGAGCTACAAGTAGCGGACAGGGACTTGGCAGAGGCTAAGATCCTTGGGAATGATGAAGAGTGTGTGTGGAAAATTAAGTCATTGACCGTGAGGGCAAAGATCTATGTCCCTATAGTGTAATAGCCCGAGCAGTCCCATTTGGATGTGTAGCGTGTCTTAGATGGAAAAAAAAAAGTGCCTAAGAAGGTCGATGTATTGGTGTGAGGTTAGGGTTGATCTAGCGGGGTATGACATGGTAAGACACACAAAGAAAGACATGATAGCGAGCGGAGTACGATTAAGAGAGTTGAACAGATGTGTTGAAATTGTTTGGACATTTGTGGACTATGATTTGCTCTGGCAGATGTATTCCTCGTCTGTAAAAGAATAAATTGTTTACATGTTTCAGCGTAGTTTCTCTTCGTTTGACTGAGTGAATTCGTTGGTTATACTTTATGCATTATTGAGAAAACCCTGACATCATCTACATGACATATTTGATTATGTATGTACATGACAAACTTGGGCACTTTATACTTTATGTTTGCTGAGATCCTAATCAAGGTCATCCCATTAACGATATCAAATATATATATATATATATATATATATATATATACTCGAATACCCTTCGTCTCACTATGGTGAGCAACGGGGTCTATCGGTTGTTTCCGAACAGAACACAGCCAGCTGAGAGCGTTTTACCGAACCTGACTGTACAACGCGGAGTTATATGAATACGAATAAAGTGTATATGAACGCGCACCTTCATAGAACATACATAGCTCCATCAGCCAGGATCGAACCTGGGATCCCTTGTGCAAGAGGCAGGCATGCTAACCGCTAGGCTAAGGGACTGTATAATAGGAAACAACTATTCGAAATACTAAGTACTCGAATACCCTTCGTCTCACTATGGTGAGCAACGGGGTCTATCGGTTGGCCCTTTCATAAAGCAGTTCTAGGGATATACATCATACATTACCTGAAGTGGGACTCCCCGTCTTTAACGTTGTAAGACATGAACATCGCTGGTCGGTCTGCGCTGGAACCTTGATCCCAGACAGCCATAACCTTAATGGCTTCCCTAAAACCCCCTACTTCAACGACACTCAGTCTACCTCCCACTCCACCATCGTCCCTCAGATCTATATTTTCAACTCACTTCCCAACCGTTTTTACAGCTCTGTAAAAGTCCTCCTGTAAAATGAATGACTACTAACTCTCGCTGTGGTAAATATAGAGTATCAATCACTCTAAAAGACTAACAGGCATTTGGTCAGGTTTGGTTAATTTTCTCCTTCCCTTACAACTAACACAAGGAAGATATATATAAACAAATGGAATTGCTCCCTTGATGCTCTGAAAATGATAAATGTGACGTGAATGGCCACACTCATCTGAATATGAATAAGAATTACCTCTCTACATATAGCCAGGGAGGGTTAGTGCACTTGGATGAGAACACCTGTTTTATGTACACAAAAGCAATCAGCAAAGGTTCAGTTTGCATACATATAAGTGTGTGTGTGTGTGTGTGTGTGTGTGTGTGTGTGTGTGTGTATGTATGTACTTGTTACGATGCAAACATTACACGAAAGTACACTTAGGAATCTATAGCGTTTCATTTTCCTCGTGTTTATGAGCAAATGAATATAGAAGAAAGAGAGAATATATATATATATATATATATATATATATATATATATATATATATATATATATATATATATATATATATATATATATATATATATATATATATATTTCGTTCATTGTACTTGATCCCCGTTTCCCGCGTAAGCGAGGTAGCGTCAAGAACAGAAAACTGAACTTTAGAGGAAAAAATTCTCACTTGACCCCTTTCTCTGTTCCTTCTTTCAGAACATTATACACTACAGGGGAGGATTTCCTGCTGCCCGCTCCCTCCCCTTTTAGTCGCCTTTTACGACACGCAGGGAATACGTGGGAAGTATTCTTTCACCTCTTGTCCCCAGAGATGATCGTCCCACAGGACAATGCGTAAGGATTGCACTCCAACCAAGCCAATGTTCTTCCTAAGTTAACTTAGCCTGACTTAAAGCTGAGTTAAAGAAGGGTGAGGTGCAGGTGAACTGAGGTTGTGGATGAGTTTTGATGATGAACGAATGTGAACAAATGTGGCCTTTGTTGTCTTTTCCTAACGCTACCTCGCGCGCGTGCGGGGGGAGGGGGATGTCATTTAATGTGTGGCGGGGTGGCGACGGGAATGAATAAAGGCAGCAAGTATGAATTATGTACATGTGTATATATGTGTATATGTCTGTGTATGCATATGTATACGTCGAAATATATAGGTATTTATATGTATGTGTGTGGACGTGTATGTATATACATGTGTATGTGGGTGGGTTGGGCCATTCTTTCGTCTGTTTCCTTGCGCTACCTCGCTAACGAGGGAGACAGCGACAAAGTATAATAGATAAATGAAAATATACATGTATATATATATATATATATATATATATATATATATATATATATATATATATATATATATATATATATATATATCTTACTTGAGTATTATATCATAACACCGCACTAGAACGTAGCAAGGTATGAGACACATGAAATAGAACGTTTCTTTTACGAGAATCACGTAAATTGGCTTTCGGTCATGCAACGCAGCCACGGCTGTTCCCTTCTAGAGATGCCTGAAGTTTACAATACTAATTGGCTGGCTGGTGGCTCACCAACTCATGGACTCTGGGTAGATATCATTGTACACGTTGATATTCAGTGCATGAATGTCATGAAGTAGAATTAGTCTGCGGAACTGTACACGAGTGAAAGATATATTCATAAAGGTTACTCAAGTGACCATATCATTTAGGATATAAGCTCTAAAGAACTGTCCTGGCCAACTTAATACCATTGTTTGTGATGGTGGATCACTGTTCAGTAATGAAAAAAGCTTATTATTATATACGATTCATCCCTAAACCTAGACTGATCATTTTCTGTAAACTTTCATGACCAGTTTCTTTGAGCAAATCGTGGACTAACTATTTCATACAACATATTGTGCTTACATTGATAATACATCGTACCAATGAATAACCCTGTAGTCTTACAAGTGTGATGAACTGGGAGAGCGCGCTCAAGGCTCTGGTGAATGGGAAAATGAATGTATGGAATGTAAAAAAGAAAGAAAAAAATTGCACGAGGGACTACTCGTTCCAATGTTGATGTGTAGATATGAACTCCAAGTTTATACGAAGTGCTGTCGGGGCCTCATAGGACAATCGTCCCACAGGACAATGCGTAAGGATCGCACTCCAAGCCAATGTTCATCTTAAGTTAACTTAGCCTTACTCATCTCAAGACTGAGATTAAGAAGGGTGAGGTGTAGGTGAACTGAGGTTGTGGATGAGTTTTGAGGATTACATTTCGTCGAGCACTGGCCTGGATTTGCTTTCTTTACACATTGCCCCAAAGGGCAACAGGACTGTGTGATGACTGCCTCTTAGGGCAGAGATGGAAACAGGTTGGCGTATCATGGGTCATGGATCAGCGTATGAAGGGTCACGGGTCTGCGTATGAAGGGTCACGGGTCAGCGTATGAAGGGTCACGGGTCAGCGTATGAAGGGTCACGGGTCGACGTATCAAGGGTCACGGATCAGCTTATGATAGGACACGGGTCAGCGTATGATGGGTCGCGAATCAGCGTATCAAAGGGTCACGGGTCAGCGTATGAAAGGACACGGATCAGCATATCAAGGGTCACGGATTAGCGTATCACGGGTCATGGGTCAGTGGATCACTGATCAAATCACTGACCCACTTGACCGGGTCCAGATAGGCTACGCTTGAGATTTCGTGGGTCATAAACCTCTGATCGAGTATTGATAATCGTTTTGTCTCCTCAACAACTATAGTGTCACTGCACTTCGTCATTCATACTGTTTTCCACTATTCCAAGGCGTCTTCTACCATCTTTGTCTACATTCTTTTACTACCTTACGCAAACCTGATGTTCATTCTTTAATGCCCTCATGCAAGTCTGGGATCCAAATACCAGTGTTTTAAAGTAACAAGCCACCGTATGAGTGTCACTCTACCCTCCTGATACATAAGTTGACCACACCTTATCTATAAGATGTAGGGGAAGAGACAGCAGCCCCTCATTTACCGTACGAATCTCGGATTAACATTCAGTGAGGTAAAGCGAATCTCTGTTTCTATAGTGTATTACAAATGCCTTTCAATTACTCGCTAAGAATCTCTGATTTACATTCAGTAAAGTAAAGCGAATCTCTGCTTCTATGCCTTTCAATTACTCGCTAAGCGAAGCTATAGTTCTAGTTTTCATCGTAATTTTTCTCATCCTGATTTATCGATGTTTGCCCACTATCAAACTCCGTAAAAATATGTCGACTTCGTCTCTGTATATCATGGTTATATCGTTCATATGAAATTAGATTTAATATTTGGTCCATTACCAGCTGTGATGATGTTTATCTGTAATTTTGCCCAAGTATTCTCGTCCACCGTTAACTTCCCCGAGAACAAAAGCTTCCTCAACAACGTCCAATAGTTCACATCACCAAACTAAATTTCATCAGAGGAAACATGGTCCCTGCTTGCTCGTGCTTGCCAGGATGAAACCCTTCCATGCAATAGTTCCTCAAAGTGCTCGCGGGCCAACAGAGTGCTGGACTCTCCGACCTTTAAAGTTGAATTCAGGATACGATAGGTTTTTACGTAACGACCTAATAGCAACAGCAAGACTTGGAGATGCAACGCAGTCCCCTCGCCTTATATGAGTTGAAGGCGTAGTCTGGAACCGATGCTTTCCTCAGCGTTTCTCAAAAGGTCTGTGCTTCTCATGGTAAATCTATCCAAGATATTCAAGGATACGCTAAAGTAACATTTATTTTATAGTGACGTCTTTTGTAACAATATATATATATATATATATATATATATATATATATATATATATATATATATATATATATATATATATATATATATATATATATTGATGAGTATGTGTGTTTCTCTTTCACGGGCAAACCATAGTATCTAACAGAACTGTAGTATAAGTGATGGTACTTCAGAATTCGGACAAAGTTTTCAACTGGGCAAACTGGTCTTGAATTCCATTTCTCTACCATCGAAGCCGCTTTTCAAAAGCCTAATAGATTACACACTTAGCTCACTGCACTCATTCAAAACAGGCAACCTAGCAGTCTCGAGGTATAGTACCGGGAACCACAGCATCAAGGGCAGGAGGCAACAAGGGCAGGATGCAAGGGTACTACTCTAGCCTAGCCTTAAGATCCAACAATGGCCACTTCTCAAGGTCCAGAGTTACTACGGCAATCTCTCCCGCGCAGCGTCGCAAGTCTTGAAGAGCATTCTTCCGCTGGTGAATGTAACTCGACGTTGACAGCCTTAATGGCCATTACCCTTGGCAGTCGATGGGCCAACTACCCCAAAACAAGACCAGAACCCGACCAGACTCACAGCATTCTTAATATTGTTGCTTTCATCACAAACCGCATATGTCTCTGTGAGCCATGTCTAATGTCTGCGGAGGAAAGAACACCATCCCAGATATGTGTACTGCACCTCTATGTGAAAATAACCTACACTAACTGATGTAATAGTCTCGGCGTGGCAGTAGGAGCGAGCCCGTATTCAGCGTCTACTTTGTTGAGAGAGAGAGAGAGAGAGAGAGAGAGAGAGAGAGAGAGAGAGAGAGAGAGAGAGAGGCGCCGCGCCTCCTATTTCTCAGCGCGGTAGATGCTCAGAGTAGGCACATTTCATAAACTTAATCAGAGGTTTATGTCACTATGATCATGAATGTCAGCTCAATACACCTAAGCATTTTCGATATTCACTCTGTTATGCTGTTATGCTGAAGAGAAATAAGTGATCGATCTTTCTCAGGGAATCTAAAAAGAAATAATTAGTATTCAGGAAGTTACAATTAAACCTACACAAGATGGCAAGTCTTCATTTTCACGGGACTAAGTCCTTCTTTTCAAGCGACTAGATATATCATTCTCACGGGGCTAACGTCATCATCATTCACAAAAGACTGAAATCATCATTCTCGAGAGGTGAAATCCTTTTTTCTTTTTTTTCGGGTAACCAACCACTCTTAAAAAAGACTGAATACCCAAATGCAGGATCTAATACGAATGTCATATAATCAGTAGCCACCTGAACTCCACGAGGACTAATGATGCCTCACCTCACTGCTATCTCTGGGCTTATGAAAACCTCAACACCTGTCTCTACCCCCGCTCTGTCTGAGGACGTAATAAACGAATGTACTCACTGTTTTTATCTTCTCTGTCCATTGGTATTTGTTGCCAAGAGCATCTACATGCCCAGGTATTACTGATCGACACTCCCCATGACACTCGCTCGCAATTCTACATTTGAGAATTCAGCAACACTTGAGGAGATATTATACAGTTCTTCCCTATTGCCACAGTTGTAAAAAGGAAAACAGGAAGATACGACCAGATAATATCACCACGGAAGCACCCTATCATCACGGTTGTGGAGCATATCTGTATGCAAATCATCAGCAAATGTTTGAGTCTGGGATTTCCAGGAATGATGCGTTTACCCGGGAGGTGAGAAGGGACGGAATTCTAAAAAGGCGAGAGAGAGAGAGAGAGAGAGAGAGAGAGAGAGAGAGAGAGAGAGAGAGAGAGAGAGAGAGAGAGAGAGAGAGAGAGAGAGAGTCTGAGTCTCTTCACTCGACCGTTCACTCGACTGATAACTTCGCATATACCCGACCGACCACTCGACCTCATTTCGACTGAAGTCGCCCGATGACAATCACTCGATCTATACGGCTCGACCAGTCACTCGACCACACAACACTTAACATTAACCATTAGATCACAGACGCTCTCCTCCAAACAACGATTCCTGGATCAGCAGGCAGTTCTGTGGTCATCTTTTTTTTTTTTCATCGAGATTTCTCACACCGATGCCTCACGTATGTATGTGATATACTTAAAGAGTAAGTCGTTGGTAAGAGTACTGAACCAGCCAACGGTAAACAACTAAAGTGGCTGTGTGGTGGCCGTTGAGAGAGCAACAGTGCGCATGAACAAGGCAATTACAATCGAATGGCGAACACTCATGCCTTAGCCACAGTCTCTGGTCTAAATCTCATCACGAATACTCGTGGGTGGATAGGTACTCTCTCTCTCTCTCTCTCTCTCTCTCTCTCTCTCTCTCTCTCTCTCTCTCTCTCTCTCTCTCTCTCTCGTGTCATCATCATGAGAGCCTTCGTTAACTTTAGAGGTAAGCAAGCAAAAAAAAAAGAGAGAATAAAACAGAGATTACAACAGTGGCCGATATCGGAGATGGAGTTTACCAACATTTCTATAAAGTCGATACTGGGAATGAGGAAGTTTAAAGTGGGGCTGGTCTCTCTCTCTCTCTCTCTCTCTCTCTCTCTCTCTCTCTCTCTCTCTCTCTCTCTCTCTCTCTCTCTCTCTCTCTCTCTCTCTCTCTCTCTCTCTCGAGGACAACATTGCTCGGAGTCGAGGAGAAAAAAGAGATTTCTAGCAACTTTAGACGTGTATCTTTTCTTTTTCTTTCTCAAATGAAATTGCGGTCGATAGAGAGCTTAGGAGGGCAGAGGCTAAGACTATGAAGGTATCGGGGAAAAGAAGACATCAGACTTCGAATGGGGAACTTTACCAAATGGAAAATGGCATGAACTTGAGAGAAAAAAAAAATGAACAAGAGCTGAAAGATAAAATAAGATGAAGAAGCACCTCAGAGAAGTGCCCAAGGGAGAAGACTTCACACAAGATAGTCACATCAAGAGAACTTACGTGATATGTAAGGTCTTTTACTGGTGTTGACCCTCAGTGCAATGTTGTTTGTCTTTACGTATCGTTGAACATCCTACCTTACGTATCGTTGAACATCCTACCTTACGTATCGTTGAACATCCTACCCTCACAGTCATAGCTGGAGATGTTGACCATAAACCTGTTAGAAAACTGATCATCCCAAACCCGACCGTTGCTAATGATTATTCTTATATATGCATAGTAACATCACTTGTGATATTTTATGTTACTATCTATCTATCTATCTCCCCTCCCGTTTTTTTTTTTTTTTGATTTTCCAAAAGAAGGAACAGAGAAGGCGGCCAAGTGAGGATATTCCCTCTCAGGCTCAGTCCTCTGTTATTAACGCTGTCTCGCTAACGCGGGAAAAGGCGAATGTAAAAAAAAAGATATATATATATATATATATGAAACCAGAATATATATATATATATATATATATATATATATATATATATATATATACATATATAGGCACCCATCACTGATTCGAAAGACTGATAAGAGACTATATTCTCACTAATGGTACCCAAAAGGCTTGGGAGGGCGTGACAACAGCACACAAAAAGGCGGTATTTCTGCTCCTACTCTGTTTCCTGTGATATATCAGCAATATCACAGGATAGCAATTTTCAATGTGACAGAAACAGACTGGTATAATTTCCGAGGGGTTTTGTGTATTTCACAGCAGCCAAAAAAAAATAGAACCATTTATTTCCGCGGCTGCGCACACACACACACACACACGCTCATTTACGCATTAGCGTAATGTTTAATTGCTTGTGATGTTATCTATTTCTTGTCGTAAACGCATGTCGTATTCGTTTGTATGTAATAGATATTTCTTATATGTGAGCTGAAACAGAGCATTGATGCTCCTATACGCAAACGATAAACATTATATATATGTATATTTTTTACCTTCAGGTTAAAGTATACTGTTTATGGATAGATAATTGCACGCTTTCACCATATGTGAAAAAAGGAAAATATATCAAGCCACACGAGAGATAATCCCAAAGAAAAAGTTAACTAAACAGTATCTTCTCTTACCCTAAACTTACGCTAAACTTCCTTCTAGGGAATTTCGCCAGAAGTTTGATATTCATATAGAAATATGTCGAAAAAATCTTATCTATCTATCTATCTATTAACTTATTCATTCATTTATCATTATCTATCTTTTTCTGAGCATTCATTGGGGGGAAGGAAAGATTTTCGCTCAAATCTGATGTCTCAGCTCACCAATACTTTGTGTGGTAACATTGTACATTAAACGTATACATACGTGCAGTCTGAGAACTCTCACTTGGCAATATGATATACATCTTAACTAAGTCTTTACTGTAACGCCGATCTGCTTTCCTTGACGTTCTGAGAGACACAATTACTTTCTCGAGCTGAGAGGGAACGGATTCTCGTCATAAGAGCGATATTTGTGTTGAAGAATCTTCAGAGTACAGTGAAAAGAAACTTTTGACCACAATCTTCTCTAACGAAAAATATTATACAGTTTGCCTAACTTCATATTATTTCTCAGTCTTCTGAAATGTCTAATCTTCATTACATACCAAAAATATAATATTTGCGCTCGAAATGAACAAGAGATTACTCTATTAATTCTCTGTTTGAAGTAACCACAATATGGCCTTGGTTCCTGGCCAAAGCTGTCAGCTCCCGAGTGTACAGAGTACCGGCTGCAACGCTTGCTGTAGAGCTGTTTCGGGATGAATCTTTTTATGCCACAATTGCTCTCAGTCCTGGGAACGTTTCGAATAAGTACGCTGAAATGATAAGAAATCGTTACGTTGTTAGAACGGTTTGATTTGAATTTATGACGAGAAAACCAAGTGCAAACAGGATCTGTGGGGCGGGGTAGCGCCGGGAATGGATGAAGGCAGGCAAGTATGAAAATGTTCAAATGTATGTATGTATATGTCTGTGTATGTGTATGCATATGCTGATATCTATCTATCTATCTATCTATCTATCTATCTATATGTATATATATATATATATATATATATATATATATATATATATATATATGTATATATATATATATATATATATATATATATATATATATATATATATATATATATATATATATATATATATATATATATATATATTTGTATATATTAGCAAAAAGTGAGAACAGGTATGAATGATGCTGCCATATTGGCAAGCTGCTGTGACAGTCGTGGTAAACACAATTTTTCTGAAGACGTGGTAGTGTGAAGGCTGGGGCGGGGAAGCTATTACTGACGCCCTCCCTGGAGAACCAACTCCCGGGTCCAAGTGGCGAGACGTCATCACAGCTGCTGAAGGTGGCGGCGTTGCAAATGCAAGCGTGCAGTGTCCCTCAGGGGTGGATAATGGCGGTCTCCCTCGGATCCTTCAGTTCTCTGGGACTTCGATTCTTAAGGAGGATGTACACCAGGCGGAAGATACGTCATGGCTATTTTTTTTCCTCACATTCTATCCAGAGGCGTTGCTGTCTTTGGCTAGAGCTATACCAGTGAGTGAGTTAACGACGACGCGTTTGTGAGCGCTATTTCCATCAGTCGTGCCACGAAAGCTAGATCAAAAGAAACCAACAGGAGAAATGCATTCTATTGTCTCAACTCCATACGTCACCGTCTTTTGTTAAACCTTCCTTTACGTTCAGGTCTTTTGTTAAACCTTCCTCTATGTTCATGTCAATGGAATCTGAGATATGATAAACGATCTATTTTTCCTTTTCTTTTTTTTGCCAAGTTAATCTACAGTGATTTAACACATGGTTAAATTGTATGAGATATAGGATAGGTTTGATCTTACAATAACGCTTTGGTGTCTCCCCAGTATATGCCACTGGCATATACTGGCACTAAAACGTGAATCATATACTGGCCGATAGCCATGGTCGATGGCCATCACCATGGCCGATGATTGCCTTGTGTCTAAGAAGCCTCTATAACTGAATGAACCACAGCATTGGCTTATCACATGAGATGATAGATGACTGGTAACAACTGAGCGATACTTACTGTCGGTTGGTTCATAGTCAACCCAGCTGTTCATCCTTCCCAAGGAGTTGATCGATAGATTGGTAACTGGCAAAGAATACACACACACACACACACATATATATATATATATATATATATATATATATATATATATATATATATATATATATATATATATATATATATATATATATATATATATATATATATATATATATATATATATATATATATATATATATATATATATATATATATATATAATCAATGATGAGATGGCCTTGATCAAGGCATTCTATTGCCCGTACCGCCTCAGCTAACATAGAAGAAAATGGTGTTTTCAGTCAGTCTTCAAGGGATTAAAACTTATCTCATTTAAGAGACCCCGTACAAAGTCGCGTTCAAGAGGCTGTGTTTACAAAGTCGAATATCAAATTCTGCCGCTTTCCATGAAAGAGAGGATCGTGTTTACTGGATGAGGCTGTCACAAAAAAGGCCATGAGTTATTGCGTGCGTAATGGTCATACATGGATAGAGGGCAAATAAACATATGGTCGAACAGTGTCCTAGAAGATTGCAATAGCCTCTTTTTGTTTTCAATAGCGAACGACAGCTTGGAAGCGGGGATTAAAGAGAAGAGAATGTCCCAGTCAAGGCCAGCTCGGTTGAGAGGAAATTAATCACCTCCTCAGGTGCTTGGAGACCTTGGTCTTAAAGGTAGAGTGATTGTAAGATGAAGGGAGACAAGAAAGGAGAGGTGAGGTTCTAAAACTTAAAGAATACAATATTGTCTTCAAGGAATTATATATGTATTTAATCTTTTACAGACAACAGTAATGATTCAGCTTGTTCTCTATCGTCTTCGTGGGTTTACACAGTAGTACACACATTCACACACACACACACACACATATATATATATATATATATATATATATATATATATATATATATATATATATATATATATATATATATATATATATATATATATATATATATATATATATATATATACATATATATATATATATATGTATATATATATTTCTATACTTGTCCAACATTTCCTGAGTTAGCGAGGTAGCGCCAGGTATTGATGAAAACAGATCGCATTCGCTCACGCTCATTCTCTAGTTGTCCTGAGCAAAGCGCCAAAACCACAGTTCCTTATTCACATCCAGGCCCCACAGACCTTTTTTTATGGTTTTCACCGGCCGCTTCACATCCCCTTGTTCAGCCCACTTGGCTGTACATCGCCCCCTGTATACTATATCGTTCCAATTCACCCGATCCCGTGCACACACACCTTTTTCCCTTCTGCATATTCAGGATCTGGTCATTCAAAATCATTTTCACTCTATCCTTCCATCTCCAATGTATTCTACCCCTTCTTCTTCTTCCCAAACCCCCCTCCCCCCACTTCTGACAGACATATCCTCTTTGTCAAACTTTCCTCACTCATTCTCTCCACATTTTCAAACAATTTGAGCACACCCTCTACAGCTCTTTCAACAATGCTCTTTCAATCACCACACCCTTCTTTCTTACCTGCTTATTACTCGATCAAAAACCGCCTCAGAAAGAGCACATATATTCTTAAAAAAATTGAATGGAGGAAGAATTATCGACATTTGAAGATGATAATACAATTTCATAAACACTTTCACCTCGACCACTACTTTATGATTCCAGACTTTTTCAGAGGCTGGATATCTGAACATCCTACGTCTGATCAGACATATGCTAATGTGTTCAAAAATTTATCACCTACCTATAAAAGAATCTGTTTAAGTTAAGAATAAAAGAAACCAAAATATCGACATTCGTGGGTAAATGGATATACCTCCCCATACATCTTGCAGGGAAGTGTCCATGTTGATTTCTACGGAGTTTTATTGCAGAAGTTGAAATTGATGACCCTAGATCCCATAAAATTCGAAATACGACAATATATATACACAATAGAAAAAGAAATAAAAGATTTTGAAATTCCTGGCTCAGATATATTCTTACAAGCACGTAAGTTGAATCTAATGGTAAGATTATATATATATATATATATATATATATATATATATATATATATATATATATATATATATATATATATATATATATATATATATATATATATATATATATATATATATATACATATATATTTTATATATATATATATATATATATATATATATATATATATATATATATATATATATATATATATATATATATATATATATATATATATATATATATATATATATATATATATATATATATATATATTTATATATATATGTATATTTATATGTATGTATATAGTTGGGGAAGATACAGGCATTAAGACATAAATGCATATGATAGAACAGACATGAGTCACGTCGTAAGTGTTCCTAGTTACAGAGGAACCAAACTTAAAGGAAAACATAATATACTTCCCCTAACTTCACCCGGGAAAACTTAATGTTCACTTCTCTAATTGCCACAGAGGGATTTTTCCCTTAGTCTTGCAGGTTGAGAGATTTTATGCTTGAACGCATCTGAAAATGTCGTCCCCCGGACTGGATAATTCACTGATTCCTTTTCAGTACGGTAACTGCTTCACTGAGCATGAAAACTGAACCTTTAGGTCAATAGTATGATTATCATAAAGTATCTGCTTGACAGTTTCATTACAGTTAATGTGGCACAGTTACTGTGGTAGAATGAAACAGTTACTTGTGTACAGTTTTCTTATTGTAGTGTTGCGTAAGAGGAAGACGCAGGAGTGTAATGGCTTCAATAGAATGGCTTTAGCATATTCCCTAACTTTCATCAGTAAATTGAGTAATCTATATCTTTTTTTTATGTTTGGTGAGACGGCACGGGCAATTGAGGCTCTAACCAAGGACAAACTGCAGGTTAACTGTGGTGTCACATACTGCCTCAACCAAGATTCGATGAATTGACAAGTTGCGGTTTTGGAATGTATGTAAGTAGTAATATCCATCGAATCCAACAATATTCAAAGCTCAGAAATGAGAATTTCTCCATTTCTCACTCGCGAACTTGGATACCAGATCCTCTTCCGTCATAGTAGTTAATGAACTGATGATTCGCACGTCTATGTTATGTGACTTTAGATTACCCTTGGTCGTAGCTTTATGCATATTTAATCGGCAGCATAATCATACATCTATAGAATCCCTAACATCACTCTGTCATATAGGTTTCATTGATCTTAGTCTTTTAGTTACATCAATCGGATAAGTTTTTTGAACAAAACAAAGATTCTTAACATTACATGGTAACTCAGTCATCGTTTAATGTTTAAGGAAAACAATGATTTACTCATGATATCTCCCAAATACGGAGATCCCTTGGTTGAACTCTTCCCTAAATTAAGTAGCAATATGTCGAGCCAAACCCAAATTCAACACAACATTTTTGCATGAAAATTTACCTGGGGCTTCCAACATAACCATATCATTACCTTTTTTTTTTTTCCTCCTCGTCCGCAAAACAAGGTTAACAACCCATCGCTAAAAGTGAAGAAACTGTCGTCAGCGACGTGACTTTTGAGGATTTGTGAGGTGAAGCCCCGGTAGCACAACTGTTGTTTGTTGTTGCTTCCTCGATTTGATTTATATGCAAATCTGACCGTATCCTTGAGAGAACACACTAGTAAATATCGCTGAAGAATATATATATATATATATATATATATATATATATATATATATATATATATATATATATATATATATATATATATATATATATATATATATATATATATATATATATATACATATACATTTACTCATCTGTTTATTCATTTCTCATGCAAGTCGGCTTTTTCCTGTGTTCGGGAGGTAACACCGGAGGCAGACGAAAAACGGTCTCATTTGCAAACATTTACCACAACCAGAGTCCTCCTGCCTATAACCAAGCCCCACAGACCCTTTCCGTGGTTTACCCGGACCATTCCATATGCCCTGGTTCATCCCAATGACAGCTTGTCGCCCCCTATATACCACATTGCTCCCATTCACTCTAACCCAAGCACGCCTCGAACCTACACAAATGTTCAGACCTCGAAAACTCGAAGCATCTTTCATCTTTCCATCTTGTTTTCCCCCCTTCTCCTTGCTCTCTCCAGTTTCGACACATATATATATCCTCTTAGCACGTCACTCTTCCCCTTCATATGTCCTAACCATTTCAGCCCTCCCTATTCAGTCATACTCCTCAGTCATATTCCTTCCACGATAAACCCTCCTCACGCTAGGCACTTTATTTCCAATACGTTCATCCTCTTCCATTCTTTTACATAGATGGTCCTTGACCTGCAACACACTGGAACTAATGTACTCTCAAATATAAGCAACTTTTCTCTTACGGACAGTGGCATCTTCTTCCTACACACTCCTCAAAGCATCCAGCAGGACCTTAGTTCTCTCTATTATCCTGTGATTCACATCAGCTCCCATCGTTCCATCCACTACCAAGTCCACTCACAGGCATCTAGTGGATTGCCCATCCTCTAGACTCTCCCTACATGAACTCATATTTAAGCCAATCTTTCACATATTCTCCTCTGTTCTTCTACTTTTACATTAACTCTCAACCACCTCATATTGTTTCACACACTCCCACAACTCCTGCTTTAGCAGAGGTGCTACCTCTTCCTTAGCTCTCGCCCTCACATGGCTTAGACAATCCAAACCATTCTTCCCTCTTCTTCTTGAGTTTTGTTACGCTCCTGTTTAGTATGCTAAAGGTGAGAGATCTCACAGCAAGTACTTCTTTTATCTTCAGTCTCAGAAGAAATACCTCTGTGTTTTTACTTCCACTAACCAAATATAAGGTTTCTCTTTGCCTCTAACCCCTGCCATCTACACATGACCATTCGACAGGATGCACAGCAGGCGATCTGTCACCACAGACGATCAACCGTAAGTCCAACAACTGCACAATGTTGCTTCCGTATATAATCCTTCACTAATCCCTCAAGGGTTACTGTATATTGAACCCATCCCAACCACTGCATCGTTTAATTCCTCTGTCTTATCTAAGAGTCAGATATTCACTTCAAGATTTACGGTCTTGTTAAATAGAATTATATTTGACTCCTACGGCTATCTCTTTTACTTATTTTATATTCAACATGCGAAACGCAAATTATACAATAAAATTTCATTTCTTATCCTTATTGAAGAAAAGAAAGTACCTGAAAACATTTCGCCTCAAATCATTGTTGAGGAAGACACATGCATTAGAAAATCTAAGTATAATTTACCTTCCTCAGCTCAGAACCTGAACACCTGTAGAACTACGGAGAGAAAGTATTTTTGAGGAGTTTTAAGGATGTACATCTACGCACGATGCATAAGTTTTACAGATCCATGAGGGAAATTGAGAAAACTTTTTGGAAAGAGATTCATAGTGTGAGGAACGCAAAAGAACAAATGGGAATATCAGTTGTGGATGTAAAACAAAACACAATCGATAAGAGATGAAATGATAATGATTGATAAATATTAATGAATAACTGAATGAGTAATATTGCAATGAGTGTAAAAAATTAATATGAAAAACTAGAAATAAGCAAAGAAGACATGAATAAAGAAGTAAGAATTCTTAGATAGGAGAATTATCAAATTCCCATAGGACACCAGCATTAAAACATCAAGACACTGCTTCTAAAGAAAATAGACTCGTAGACACATGAATAATCAAACTCCACAGGCACTAATACCACGATACTGCGACGCACTACAATCTCCCAATTTGAAGCTTCTCCCCAAGTCTATGTCGACTTACAGATCGTTTGGGAATATCTTCTGTCCAATGGCCGTCCTACCAGCTATTCCCTTTGTATCCTCTATGATCTTCCCTCATCCCCGAGGCTTGCCGCTCCCCCTACATAACCCAGTGAGGTTAAGAATTCAAAATATTCTAGAGCGACTGATGAAAGACTCTGAGCGAAGGCTGCATTTCCATCTGGCTAGCTCTATTGTGTAGCCCCGTTCTCATGGAGGTGCCTGGACCATTTGTTATCGGGCACAAGGCATTGTGCTATCCTCTATACAAGCGGTTAGATTATCTTGATAGGCTGCAGTGTATCATCATCAAATCAAAGAACGATCATGGAATGTTCGATATCATTTATTTATGATAACTAAACCCACCTCCTTACGTCACGTTCTCAGCTCTTAGTATACGAACACATCTCAAGATACAAGATGAGGGAGGGACTGGTTCTCCACTCCTGTTATCTAGAATGACACTTGACAGGTGAAGCAAGGAACTGTTATCATAAGTCATGGAAGGTATGTACCTTTCTTACCTTTCTTTGTGACTAATGATATAGATATTCTACCTTTCTTTGTGACTAATGGTACAGATATTCTAACCTATAATGTCTACTGTAAAACGTAGGTTATGAAACAGTGGAACCAGCTATTCTATAGATGTAGTTATGTTATCAGATGATATTTCCAGCACCAATGAACACTTTTGGTCGGTGCTGATTCAAATATTACATGATGTCTCATGGTGTGATGAAATTTGATATTTCTCTGCTGTTTCAAAAAGAAATGGATTGAATATGCAAATATTTCCAAAAGTTGTCTGGCATAAAACATCAGGTGCGTCTATTGCAATCGAAATTAGACCTCGTTTCTTTTTTCTTTTACTTGATATATAAACCCTCGTTCTGATTGAACCTCCTTTTTAAAGGTTATAGGATATCCATTCTTTCTCTAAATCTATTTGTCTATGTATCTCTAATACTGAGGGCAGGCAAGCACCAGTTAGAAAGTCACTATTGCCTGGGTATTGGAAAGCCTAGGTCTAATGTCTGTGCACCATGCCAACTTGGATGTCATGGTCTGCAGACACATGAACCAACTCAAGTTCAGCATGTTTATCCAACACAAAAACCTTCAAATGTCTGCTCGTGTATACATTTCTATTCAGCTCACCAGGAATAGGTTAAGGATTTCGTCTCCTGCGAACCGCATTTACACTTCAGAATTTTTTGATGGTGAAATCAGCAAGATTCATGAAATTGCACCGTACTTGAAATACCTCAAGACCTTTATCGACATATCTTCGTATTGTCCCACACAGATATTTTTCAGCTGAAAAACCAAGGAACCGTGTAGCACTATAATCCTACTAGTACTATCAGTATCACAACTTCCCAGGACAGCCCCAAGCTACATAAAGAATTTGATATCAATTTTGCACTGATGATATGAGAGTCTTCAGCCACTCTTATGACTGGAAGAACTCCAGTAAATCTGTAACTTGTCATTCAATTGTGGATGAAAATAGCATAGAATCTATCTATAGATAGATAGATAGATAGATAGATAGATAGATAGATAGATAGGTAGATAGATAGATAGATAGATAGATAGATAGATAGATAGGTAGATAGATAGATAGATAGATAGATAGATGGATGGATAGATAGGTAGATCTACCCAGATAAATAGATAGATAGATAGTTAAAAAGGTAAAGGGTAACTCTTTTTTTTTTTTCCCGAAACATTGTGCACTGAAATATACACAAACAGTAATATACTTCGCAAACAGCAAATGCAAAAGCAAATAAATCAGATTTACCAGGTACATTAGTCATAAAACTGATTCTATATATATATACAAAAAGCAGCGCAAACGAGATTTTGATGTAATCTATTATTTTCTATTGTGGTACATACCAAAAAAAAAAAAAAAAGAAAACATTCTCATAGATTACAAGTATAGATGTATCAAATACACACAGCATGAACTAGTACAGGCCATAACACATCCCAGTCTCCCGGGAATGAGACTTCGAACATATTTTCGAGTAAATTCCGTTTTCGTTCAGGTCTCTTACGAACTCCGTGGTCTCCACTCCTTTCCGGAAAAGATCTCGCTTGGTGACAATATGTCTCACTTCAGTCACTCCTAAGGTCCCACTGACACTTGGCAGGTCCACACGTACACTATAGGTGATGATATTCTTACAAAAAACAATATTCTGACTGTACTAAACTCCATACATGACTTTACCAGTAACTGTCTTCCTAGATTCTTACCCTATTACACTCGTACTAGTTTCGATAGAGAAGGATTTCTATGGTTGGACTATAAGTGTTTAAAGGCTTCATGAGATCATGCAATTGTACCACATATCACAGCATCACACACACACACATGTAACGAGCCACATGTATTCATTAAGGCGTCTGGCATGCAAGCAAATCCTACAGACCCTCATCCCTTCAACATTATACACAGGGAGGGATTTTTCATTCATTACACTCGTTCCCCTAAGTCATTATTGTATGTACTTACGTACACAATTATCATACATTATACACTGCAAAGTTCCTGCAACCAATCCCTTTACTGCAGTTTCTCTTCGACCGATGGGGTCGCAAGTCCTTCCCTCCTTCTGTAGACTATTGCTTCTGTTTGGCACAGCATCTTCTCGTCAGTCACTTCAGCTCTCGCACTGTCTTCATCATTATCTATGAACATACTACTCCACATTGAAACTTCTCCCACATCGAGAGGACTAACAAATTCATGAGTGTCTTGCTCACTCTATGCACCGTCTTCTCCCAGTTCTACCACCTCACTGGCCCTAATCACTTCTTAGTATTTCCATTTATCTAATCAATACCAGGGGTTGCAGATTGCCCCAACGGTGTACACTGCTGGTTCTTTGACCCTTCTCGAGTCGCACCTGCCAAGCTTCTCCTCTGAGCATCTTCACTCGAGTCGCACCTGCCAAGTTTCTCCTCTGAGCATCTTCACCTACACAGGACAATCTTCGAGTTCCTCTCGTTGAGTCTTCTTGCGTCCCAGAATTAGATGATTTCCCTTATAAGTTCGATGTCCCCAACTGAGGATTCATAAGGTTCCCTTGCTCTTGCCTCTTCCTCGCTCCCCTCCATTAGACTCCGATGTATTCTGTTCTCGCTTGCAGCTCACACTTCAAATTGTGAGGAACCTTTTCAAGAGAGAGAGAGAGAGAGAGAGAGAGAGAGAGAGAGAGAGAGAGAGAGAGAGAGAGAGAGAGAGAGAGAGAGAGAGAGAGCGCATTTTCCTCAGATGAATGTCTTTCTCATGCCTTAGAAAAATAGATGCTTGTTTTCCTATATTTCTTCCTCTGTAAGCAAAAGACAAACCCTCAGCCTCACACAGGCACACAGTCTCTCCGCTCTAGAATCGCCTTTGTCTCTTTTCCATCCACAACGGCGTCCTGTTGCATCTCACAGACCACTTCCCTTTGACATGTTAGCTTTTCATCATCCAATGTTTTTTTCCACATCTGCTTCGGCAGCATTGCCTCATGGTTTAAGGACGGACACTGCCAGAAGGAAGGAGGTTTCCCGTGAAGTTAAAACTAACGCACAAGCATGTCATAGAGACATTTCTGATGTGGAGGGACGAGCAGAGAAGAGGAAACTTTTGCTTTTTATTGCATTCCAAATTTGAGTTTCATTCTAGAGACATCTTAAAGGCTTTCATAAAGATATCTAGCATTTAGTGTGTGGGAGCGCACTCTCAAACGCAGCTATCTGCAGAGTGAAGTGTGAATAATGAAAAGACATTCTGCGAGCCTTTCGCAATCTTTTTAAAAAATACTCCCCTTCCCTCCAAGCATAACAGATTTAAGTGGTTCCTTTAGGAAAATCGGAAAAATAAAACGATACAAACGTTAAAGGAATGTGGATTTAGAAGACAGTAAACTTACCATGATGTGCTATAAGTGCCTTTGCAATGCATCATACAAGATATTAAAGGAGGGCAGACACTGAGCAAACAAAGAGAATATAGGAAGGACAATATCTGAGATGCAGAAAGAAAACGTATGAGATATATTGCGAGGAGGTATTCTGGCGTTATCTAAGGGATTTATGGGTCGAGAACGGGAAGATGGCAGGGAGAAAGAAAGCCAGTTAATACTGTAGGGATTTATGTTGGCGGGAAAGGATGGTGTGAAACGTGACTACATAATGAATCATTTTTCTTTTCATGTATACGAGCCAAACCTTTAGATTCATGATTCTGTTGAGGATAAGTGGGTTATTATATGATGATAACACTACCAATTGGTTTAACGTATGGTGTAAAACACACACACACACACACACACACACACACACACACACACACACACACACACACACACACATGCAAACGGTGGCTCAGTGGCAGAATGCTCCCTTGCCGGGCTGAAAGCCAGGTTCGTTTCCTGGCCTATGCAACAGTAATCCCTCGTAGCGCAATGGTTAGCGTTATGACGCATTCTATCAGGCTAGGGTTCGAACACCGGACGGGTCAGCCGGCTCACAGACAACCCAACTGTTCATCCTCCCCTTCGAAGATGGTCGATGAATGGGTACCTGACACATACTGGGGTGTGTACGTATGTGTGTATGTGTGTGTGTATGTGTAGACATAAGGTTGGGATTTGGTATATACATAGTGATAAGATACGGGGCAACATAAGTGCAAAATTGACACAGAGTAACAACAAAAGTAACCTCAACATATGAGTCCATATCACAAGAGCCTCACGCTATGGGTCTTTCATTTTCTCAAAAATTCGTAAATACTTTCCCATGTCCCTTTCTTTTTCCGTTCATAATTCCCTCTACATTCTAGTTAAGGTCTGGCCTTGATGTGGACTTTCTGTCTATGACTGGAACCTTCAACATAAGATATAAAATCTAATGACCTTCTGGAAGAATTAGATCATTGTATATGTAATTCTTTTCTTGCGGATAATGCTAAGGTCCTGGGTGACCTGAAGAATAATAGTGAAGACGCCATCAACTTACAGGAGGAGACTCACTCAGGCAAGCTGGTATGGTACATGGTTGGCGAAAATATGTCGAAAAGTTAAACCCGAGTGAATGCAGTGAGGGAGGGACATAACTGATGAAGTCCTCAATATGAATATAGTCTAGCAGAAAACAAGCCATGGAAATCTATCTGTGACAGGGACTAGGTACACGACATTGTGTATCCCTGACATGTCTCCAAAATACCTTCTCGGGAGAGATATAAAGGAGACAAGACAAGACTTTACTGTTGGCGAGTATGTAAACCACATTCAAGTGCATAGATTAGGGGATGTTTGACGAGTTGCTCACGACGTACATTAGACCCATACTGGAATATGCCTCTCATGTATTGTTCACTGCACTTAAGGACGCCTAAAGTACGACGAGAAATGGTCCATAGGAGGAAAAAGAAAACGGTGTTTGAAATGAATAGACTAAATTACAGGATGCTGTAAAAGATTGTCTTATTATGGCTAATTCACAACTTCCTCCTAAGTGTTTTGCTTGTAGAATAGCGCTCCTGGAGCCCCTGTGTGTGTGTGTGTGTGTGTGTGTGTGTGTGTGTGTGCGTGTGTGTGTGTGTGTGTGAGTGTGTATTAGGCATCTGATCATCGTAGATTACGAAACGAAGGATCTGTGTGACATTTCTGTGTTAAGTAATAAAGAATTCGAAGCTATAGGTTTTAGGAGGTTCTCCAAATGAGATGGCATCCTTGCTAAAGACGTTATAAGTAAGGGACATCAACTAAAAGATCAGATTAGAGGGATTGGAATGCGTAGCAGAGGATCATTGAAAGGTTGAGCAAGTCCGGACACACACTGAGTAACCAGATGGTGACTTGTGATCCAGTTAGGGTAATGATGCCCTCAGATGGCATCCGTCCACTGTGGGAAGTAATAGAACCAGCTGGTGGTTCTCTAAGCCAATTAGAATTGTAAATAAAACCCAAGTAGACATTCGTATTTATTCAGTATGATTATTTCTGTCTGCCTAGTGTAAATATTCATCATTCCAGTTGAGATTTGGTTTTGGAAATAGTAATCTTATGAACCCCGTCGTCCATTCATTTGAAATTCTCTCTCTCTCTCTCTCTCTCTCTCTCTCTCTCTCTCTCTCTCTCTCTCTCTCTCTCTCTCTCTCTCTCTCTCTCTCTCTCTCTCTCTCTCTCTCTCTCTCTCTCTCTCTCTCTCTCTCTCTCTCTCTCTCTCTCTCTCTCTCTTTAATACTAGGATAACCCGAGGTTATCCTAGTACCTGTCCTGTTATCGAATATTCAGCAAGGCTCACACGCGTCGCCTTCAAATGTTCCACGTTCCCTGCAGGTTTAAGTGGATAGTTACCCTCATTCTTCTTCCCCTTCCTCCCTCTCTCTCCTCAGTGCATTCCTAGTCTGTGCATCAAAGATGATACCGCGATGATAAGGGTTAAAAAAAAAAAAAGGTTATCTTTACGTTAATGTTTCGAAGAAAATGTTGATTCACACTTTCTCCTTTGATCAGAACCCGAATATTTCGGTGATATATACTACGAAGATGAAAGCAGTTCCTCGTTTGAAATAATAAATTAAGGGCATTGTGTGTGCGCGCGCGCGGCGCTTCAAGCATAACTCTTGCACGATTCATGACCAATGTAATACGAAATATGAAAATAACGAGGTGGAAGAGGATGGAAATTTCAGTTCGCCTCATGGATTACCAGTATGGATGTAAATCATTAACAATGATTGCAGCACAGTGGATGATTATGCTCCCTCCCTACGAAAACTGCTGTACAGAAGAAAAAAGACCTTTTATTTTCCTGCGATACACAGGATTATACAATGAACTATACCGGGTTGCATAATGTGCGTTCATTTGAGTCGACCTTTTATTTTCGAACTTGAGCATAATGTGTAAAAGTTTGGCAAATGGAGCAAATGTAAAATGACGAAGGATTGACGTGAGAGGAATGATGTGAACAAGAATTGGTACGATAGAGATATAGAAAGATCATTTCTACGTGATACCATCACTTAAAGAGGTGGCGTTTGGTTGATGGCACATGAGCTGTAGCCAATTGTCTTTGACTGAGAGAGAGGTCATGTAGGATTCGTCGTTCTCTGGCTGTATTGTCTCATGTATTATGGCTTGCATGTTCGTATCATCTTACATGTATCAAACGTATGTTAATGTTTTCTTTCTTCTATTCATGTACATTCTATTCATCATCACAATGTCACGACGGATGATAACGTAATAGATAAGGATGCAGTCTACCCTAGGCTAGGCTGCATGTAAGGATGCAGTCTACCCCTAGGCTAGGCTGCATGTAAGGATGCAGTCTACCCCTAGGCTAGGCTGCATGCACGTACTTACTTCCCCACCTGAGCAACAACTTGTCTGGCCATGGATTTCAGGTACATATTTTTTTCATCACAGATTCCACTCATAACCGGAGAGATTTTACAGAATGATACCCCCTACCCCGCAAGAAAAAAAAAGAATGGCACTTCTACTTGATACATGATGGTGATTTGGGTATAAACCAGCTTGAGCGAAGCGTTGTTATGTTGGAGAATTTTACCAAGAAAATGAGCACCTTTGTACTTCTGGTTCGTCTTTTGGCTTTGGCCTCGCACTTTGTACTTTTGTCTCGTCTTAGCGAAGGCTTATGGGTTTGCTGGAGAGAAGAATAGATGAGTGTATATGTTAGACTCGAGTTAGATCTTGAATGCACAGATTTTTACGCTTAAATTCATATTAAGCCTGCGGAGAGCCTTGGCCTACGGAGTGTCTTGGCTTTTGTTAGATATAAAGTTTACCGGCTCTGATATAACAGTTGTTTATTGATATAGAAACATTTTTTCGCCTTTTTTGTGAAGTCCAGGCTCTATCACCAGCCACCACGACGCTTAAGCTTTCTTTGGCGAAGATGATTCCCAGAATCACTTCAGGTTACAAACAGACAACGAGATAGTGCACATGGCTTCTCTGTCTAGGCGATGAGGTGGAAATAATACAGCAGTGCATCTGATTTGATTTAAAGTCGGTAATTATGAGTCAATTATAATTACTGCAGCGGTAATTTAGGTAGAGAGAGAGAGAGAGTAAGTCACTCCAGTTACGTCTAAATTGACTTAGATAACTCTTTCTTCAAATATTTCAGTTGGACGATGATAATTGATATCTCTGGCTTGTGTTATTGACTAATGCGATGCTTGTGTCTTATTCAAGTATTCAGGCTGGTACGCAGAGGGTCACAAAGGAATTCTATACATGTTAATGATGGGACAGTGAAGGCTAGGACAGTGTGGTGGTACACAGGTCCAGGATTCTAGACGAGTGTCGCTGCAAGCCATCAGATGGGCTATATATATGCAGCGAGGGCGGGTGGCGTTTTGGAATTGTTATATCATAGTTATCGTGTGTGTGTGTGTGTGTGTGTGTGTGTGCGCGAGAGAGAGAGAGAGAGAGAGAGAGAGAGAGAGAGAGAGAGAGAGAGAGAGAGAGAGAGAGAGAGAGAGAGAGAGAGAGAGAGAGAGAGAGAGAGAGAGAGAGAGAGAGAGAGAGAGAGAGAGAGAGGTTTGTTCACCATAACCGTCGACTCTTGTTCATCCACCAAGTCTTCCTCAGGTTTCCACCTCGATCCATGAACTCTTGAACTGATCCAAAGTGACTCAGGACGAACACGCAAGAAATTTACCGACGATTAAGATAAAGTCAACACAACCTAACCTCAGTCCCTCTGCTGTTGAGAAAAGTTAGATTAACTTCTTTTGTTTTTTTTTTCATTTAATTTACATCTCTGTGGTGTGCCAAACTCGCGGGTCGACAAGAATGTAAACAATTGCTGCTGTCCTGAGCAGATGTGTGGACGGAGAGCAATGAATGCGCCAAAAAAAAATAAGAAATAAAATGAAAATGTATTTCTGTTACATAGGCAGACTTGGGGTTGGGTGTGGGGGGGAGGGGACAGATTTCCCGATATTCGCTTTCCATGATTAAATCTTAACAGGTGATTCTTAAAGTGCATGTGATCATGTGAAGATGGCTGGAAAAAGAAAGAAGAAATGGAGATTTGTTGACATATGAAAGAATGTTTCATTCGTAGAGATATTAAGAAATTCGTGTACACACGCATGCATACACGTACATAATGAAATACATTAGGTTTATATACAAGTAAATGTACACACACACACACACACACACACACACACACACACACACACACACACACACACACACACACACACACACACACGACTGTAAAACTCCCTCATCACATATCATAAACAGGTAATTTAACTTGAAAGCATGTGCAATCTCAGGACCTATAGTAGATGGGAAAGTTACTTTAATGGAGGGGAGTTCATGATTACTTACTTACTTGCCTCCTTACATACTTAACGCACACCGTAGGAAAAGCCCAGAGATAGGAAGAACGAGTAGTGTGAGTTGCATGTCTGGCGTTACGTGTGAGACAGGTAGATTGTAGGTTTGTGGACTGAAGGCCAAGAGCTCACGTATGGGTGAGGCAGGAGGGAAAGACAGTGTACATGGGACAACAGATTGAAACTTGATGGTCACTAATGTGCTAGATCACCGAACAGACGTCACTAACTCTCCCAATACACAGTAGTATCGGTAATATAGACACCTCCCTGGTCGGTGGCTCACTCCTGCCACCTACCACCACCAAATATCAGAGAGAGAGAGAGAGAGAGACAGAGAGAGAGAGAGAGAGAGAGAGAGAGAGAGAGAGAGAGAGAGAGAGAGAGAGAGAATAGCTAGCAGCTACTGTATCTTCTTGTTTATCTGTCTATCCATCCATTCATTTATCTAACTATCTGTAGATTAGAACTCGTATTCATATATAGGTGTTACCGGAATCCTCTTGCTCGACGTTAATCAACGAGTGCAAGAGGCAGCTTTAACGAGGCTGTATCACTGGAAGTACGGTCAGTCTCGTCAAAGAAAATCTCGCTCCAAAGGAGTCTACATTTCCCTGGTACTGGAAGTAGCACCACAGCCTTGGGCTACAGGAACCTTGAGAAGGGTCCTTGTTTAACACCACGACCCTTTCATAGAAACTGCACCTTGTGTAATTATCCATAAAATGTATACTCTACACATAATAAAGTTCCCGCCAAAGACGAACGAGAGCAATGTGTACAGAAACACAGTTGTTGATACATTCAATATACACGAGTCTTCGTCTCATGCACTCGCGGGATCTCTCGCATGGTGGTGCTTTTGTAGTTTGTGTTTGCTGTTGATAAAAGTCTGGCTGTGTCTCAAGTAAACATGCATCTCTTTTATGAACTTGTATGATGAAGTCAACAGCATTAGCATCAGGGTACAGAGCATTACATAGGAACCGACATGGAGGAAGAGAACGGTTGTCCTTTCCTTATCTCAGATTGTGGTTCTCAACTTCGGGTTCATGAAGCAGCCAGGGGTACCTGATGCCTTATCTTGGGGGTACGTGAAGTCTCCTCAGGGGGTACGTGAAGCCTCAGCTTCATACCATGGTACGTGAAGCCTCAGCTTCATCTCATGGTACGTGAAGCCTCAGCCTCATCCCGTGGTACGTGAAGCCTCATTTCAGGGTACGCAAAGCTTCATCCCGGGGTATGTGAAGCCTCTCCAGGGAATTTGTGAAGCCTCCACAGTGGGTACGTGAAGCTTCCTCAAGATAACGTTAGAAACCACTGATCAAGTAGAACATTACAAACCAATGATATAAGAATTAGAAACCACTGATCTTAGAGAACAATAGACATCAATAATCTAAGAAAATGTTAGAAACCACTGATCTAGAGCATTAGAAATCAGTGATCTAGAAGAACATTAGAAACTAATAATCTAGAACATTAGAAACCAGTGATCTAGAAGAACATTAGAAACCACTGATCTAGGAGAACACTTCCATTGTTTTGCTGGCTGGGAAACGTCATCACGTAAACTGTGTTTCCATATGTGTCATCCATAACCAGTGTGACCATTAACAATTCTTTTCAGATGAAAGGAAACTATACGAGAAATTCATATCATTCTTACATACGTTGCATGGTGTGTGGGGAACTGAGGAGGCCATCTCCAGCATTCAAAGTCTTGTGGTGCAAGCCATAAGGAAGTAAAAGCATGACTGATACGTACTCATTTCGATCTGTGGTTATTCTTTCCCACATAGGGGCTACGAAGGTAGCCATTAGATTAACACGAATCAACAAAACGAGTCTGAAATGGAGGAGGATATTTTCACTACCTCATATCAGCGCTTGAGGGCAGAAAAACATAGATCATCTACAACATCATTTTGCTCGTAGCTATCTTGTTGACTCTGTTCAGGTCCCGGGAAAGCATAACAGAGGTCAGGTCATATGGCTAGCACGAGGGCACCGTTTCCATGCAAAATTAATGTGTCGAATACAGAGAGGGACGGTCATGGCTCCAATAAAGTTGTTTATTTGAGTTTTATGTGTTGAGGTTCGATGCAGTATTGCATAGTGGATTGGAGACACGTATGGATCTACTGCTCTCAATATTACGACCTAGAGACAGTTTCTGACAGTATGTCAATTACTGACACTCTGTAGAACATATGTTGTATGATCATTGTTTCATATCATCGGGTACCTAAGTTACAGTGAAAAATACTTCACCATATTTCTTTCGTGTTCTCACTGGCATATCTTTGATAACAAACCATAAGAAAGTTGAGGTAAGTTATTGAGTTGATGATACTCCAGACTACAGTGACGGTATGCACAAATGTACAAGAAATACTGTTCTAGATCTAAAAGTAAAGGAGTGTTTAACTGATCTGGTTATGAACTAGCTGCTGGGGGTCATTGTGGAATAAAGTAATGGGATGGGTATGTGAGATGAGTGGCAAAATGAGATGGGTGGAGGCAGAGAAATCGAACCAAATCATTAAGAATTAAGAGGGTTGTGACGTGCACAGGGCACAACATATGTCCATCAGTGTATTCCTAGACTTCCAGAGCACTTACGTGTCAATATCTATCTATTCATTATCAATAACTCTATTTTCATTTTCCATGAAGTCGAAGTTTTTGTTAGAGTCAATTCTACAGAAGAATGAAGACATGTGCCCCACTCTCACATGATGGTGAAGGGTAAGGGTGACTAATGCCATTGGTATGATTTCCTGCATTTTATCTCTCGTGTGATGAAAACACACAGGTTACTCGCGTCAATGGCTTCAGCAGACACATGAACTGAACTTCGTGTGATGAAAAGAATCACAGGTTACTACTAGCGTCATGAGAATGCATGAACTGAACTTCAGGGGCTTCAGCAAGCACGAACGCATGAACTGAACTTCAAGAGCTTCAGCAAGCGCAAAGACACAGGCTCGGCACATCAATGCTGTCCTGACACCGAGAGAAGCATGCTAGATCATGTAGCTACGCAGGACCTCACACTCCACAAAGCTCGACGCCCAGGGAAATAGTATCAGTGTGGCGGAGAGAAGAGAACAGCGGGGAGTCGGGCCGTTGAAGATTTGCTGGCGTTTGTTTTATAACAGCAGTACGGGATTATACTTTTTGATCTGTGTGCAATTTTATCCTCAACGGATTGCCGAGGGATCACCCAGAGTGCCAATATTGCCAGGGGCACCGTCTCTCTCTCTCTCTCTCTCTCTCTCTCTCTCTCTCTCTCTCTCTCTCTCTCTCTCTCTCTCTCTCTCTCTCTCTCTCTCTCTCTCTCTCTCTCTCCCCTAACGCAAGAGGGTGCAGTATATAGTCCGGGAGCAACTTTCTCTCCCGCAGTAAAGCAGTGGAGAAGAAAAGGTGTCTTTCTTTACCACATCTGTAAGGTTGGCGAGTAAAGGCTCTCTCATATCCTTCCAGTAGAGTAATGTAGCCAGGAAAATAGCCCTCTTATTCTCTCCAAAGTGGCATTACAGCCAGTTAGTGCCTCTCTTACCCTCCCCCAAGAGAGTGAATGGTGAGTCTTGTTGTTGTTCACGGTACACGTCCCATTCGTTAATAAAGAAAAAATAATATAGTCATGAATAGAGTTGTTGTCATGTATCGTCATGTGGGATTTCTCACCTACTTAGTAAGGCACGATAGCCTCTCATCCACCCAGAGTGGTTTTGTATTCTGGATGTGGATTTTTCATCCACACAGGGAGGTTTAGATGTGAGGTTGGCTCTCTCACTACCCTAGAGAAGTTTTATGATTACGTGGTTTCTGGATGTGGATTTCTCATCCACACAGGGAGGTTTCGATGTGAGGTTGGTTCTCTCACTACCCTAGAGAAGTTTTATGATTACGTGGTTTCTGCCTCACCCTTCTGCTGCGATGGATGTCTCACTTGTTCAGAGTGGACCTCCTCTTGCGGTACCTATCCTATATACAGAGGAAGGTCATATAACCTGCTTATGTTCCTCACTGCCTATAATCTGGTAGTGGCTCTGAGACCCATCAGTGAGAATCATGTACTATGATACCTGCTCTTTCGCTCCCACCTGGAGTGCTTTAACAGACTTCATTCCTACAGTCTGATGTTGATATCTCTCATACAACTATAATGGTCTTATAGCTTAAAGCTGTTTCTGCCTCTCACCTGTTCGTGGCTCTCACACCTTTCTTAGTAATGGTACTACCTGGTTAATAAATATGGCTTGATATTGGGTTTTATACCTTGATGGAACTTGGTGTATGCGTGTGCTAAATCATCGCTCATGGCTTTATTTTTTTCCGGATTAGGCTATGGAAAGTTGAATGCGTCCACATCAGACACAGGCTCTAGAATTACTGATAGAAAGGGTGCACGATGTAGTGGAAGAGGGCAAGTGTCATTAGAGGTGAGGGTATTCCTTTGGGACAGTGGGGGAACGTCATGACTAACTAAGGGGTCTAGGGTAGAATCTGAGGCGAGAGGAGAGAGAGGAGTGTGGTTTGTCCACATTGTTAATATACTTATACATGAAGCGCTGAGGGAGGAGCTCAACTGGTGACATATGTAGGGGAAGAATATTGGATGAAATAGAATGTTCGAAGAGGTACCGCAGCTGGGAATGGTAGGCGACATTGCATTAGTACATGAAGCTGTACTGAAGACCACAAGACACACCTCGTGAATATTACTGAGTGTGTCTCAGATTAAGTGTTTATCCTGTTGAGTGCGTATCTTATCGAGTGTGTGAAATGTCCAATGCTTAAGAAAGAGAAAAGATTATGTTAATTGCTATCAAGGAGAGAAGACTGTGGTATTTGAGGGGAGGGGAAGTCAAGATGTGTAATAATCAGATGATGGAAAGGCGAGCAAGGTTCAGAACAGATATATCTAGGAAGCATTGTTCGTTTCGAGAGGACCTTTCCCCCTTGATGAACTAAGTACGTAAATGAATAGTGGACAAGTTGGTGGCGCATTAAAGAAAGTTATGACAGCATGAAATGTAATGCTGCAAGAGTGCTGGGGGGTTGCTTGAAATGCGTCGTTCAAATTACTTTGGAACTCGTGAGAAGAAGATGGTCGGTCAAGCAGAAACAGAAAGTGGAGGAGAAGAGCAATCAATACAGGTGTATTACATGAAGAATGACTGTGGAGTGGAGAGAGTAGATAACGAAAGGAAGTGTTTGACTAATCGAGTAAAGTATTAAGGTCTTCAGACAGTGTCGACCCGAGGGGAAGTGTGGGTCGTCTGAGAAGGATGAGACAACGTACTGTTGCTTGAAGGAGGTAGGGAGAATAAATGGCAAGGAAGACTGAGACTGTGATGGGGAAGGCAGGGTTAGTGAGTATGAGAGCGACAGGGGCTCTTGGCTGGCACTGAGACGCGGTTGGATTCATCCAAGGTTACCTAAGAGTCGAGATGTGTCTCATTCTCTTTCCCGAGCAGTGAGGACGCAGCACTCTGTGAAATATATGTGTGTATATATATATATATATATATATATATATATATATATATATATATATATATATATATATATATATATATATATATATATATATATATATATATATATATATATATATATACATATATATATATATATATATATATATATATATATATATATATATATATATATATATATATATATATATATATATATATATATATATATATATATATATATATATATATATATATATATTATGAATATGTGAATATTATAAACTGTCCTTTCCCATACACACACACACACACACACACACACACACACACATGTATACACCGACCAATAAGCTGAGCAGATATGTCCATCAGTCTATTAGTGCCGATCCGTGGAGAGTGTTTACATACGGTGTGTAGCACCACAGCATGTAAACAGATACTCATGACATATCACTTACATTAAATGGACTGGAGTTACTGGGAACATCAAATGAAGTTCACATGAATATTTGAGCTATTTGACAACAGGTCAGCATTCTGGTTATAATCACATACATCAGCAATTACCTGTTGATATGAGCTCAGAGGCTGGAGCTGTGAAAGCAAACACACTTCGAGCATTTCCATCTATAGAATATTTTCTGAGTCCGTTTCCACCATTGCATGTCGTAAGACCTCTTTATAGTATGAGGTTCGATTGTTTTTTCCAGGTACACTAAGACCTCTTCCTTCCAGTAGCCTAATTCTCCCTATAAAACTGGAACCTTTGGTAACCTGTGTCGAGAGAGACTTGTTGGCATTTCATAATATGTACACATTGGCATTAGAGAGTTATCAGGCTTTAGTAACTTCTAAAGGAATCAAAAACCCTATAATACTAAGCTCAGTAAATAGAGCAAAAACACAAGAACTTCATTATGAAGGGGTGAAGTCTCCTATCGACAGCGTTCATCCTTCACAGATAGATAAATATGACGAGGAATGGAGTTAAGCACTTGACGTCATCATCTTGTTAGAAAATGTCTCACTTAAAAAGGGGTCAGGGATGCGTCCAATTAAGCTCATATTTCAGACACAGGATTAAATCATTATGCTGCCGCAACTGCTCTTCATATGAAGTTGTTTTGTCTTTGAGATGTAACGTTGAGACAGGATATAAGGAATTATCTCCTTAGTGATAAATTCTGTGAGTGTTGGAATTCATAACATCTGAAATCGTAATGTCTGCCAGGGGCCTTCGTGTCCTCTGTACAAGGATGAACCAGTAGGTGTGTTTGGAGACATGGCAATATGAGAATTAGCCCATTCTTCTTTGGTACAAATAGGTTTTATATATATATATATATATATATATATATATATATATATATATATATATATATATATATATATATATATATATATATATATATATAGGGGAGAAAGAATACTTCCCACGTATTCCCTGCGTGTCGTAGATGGCGACTAAAAGGGAAGGGAGCGGGGGGCTGGAAATCCTCCCCTCTCGTTTTTTTTTTCTTTTTTTTTTTTTTTTCCAAAAGAAGGAACAGAGAAGAGGTCCAGGTGAGGATATTCCCTCAAAGGCCCAGTCCTCTGTTCTTGACGCTACCTCGCTATCGCGGGAAATGGCGAATAGTATGAAAAAAAAAAAAAAAAAATATATATATATATATATATATATATATATATATATATATATATATATATATATATATATATATGTATATATATATATATATATATATATATATATATATATATATATATATATATATATATATATATATATATATATATATACACACACACACTAGAACTGCATGGGCGTTGGGCATAGCTGCTAAAGCTATTGTTATCATTATACGTGAGCGAGATGAATCACCCTTGTAGCGTGGTGAATGTGGGAGATGAATCCTCGCAATGATCTATGCGGACTGGTAACTTCTAATACATGTAAATCCTCGACAGCGAAGAATAATTTGACGGCACAAGATAGAATACAAACACCATCAAACCAAAGCCGACCCGCTTAAGCTCCTACCGATGTCAACATGACGTGAAACATAGGGTGTAGAAGATATGTGCAGACAAGCCCCCGGCGAGCATTATGGTGATGCGAGCATTATGATAAATATCATCTTGATGCGAGTATTAGACGAGTACTATCGCCATGCAATGGTGATGTGTGGATCACGGTGATATGAGAGAGTCATGCTGGTCTGTCGATGACGCTAAGATACTTCGCGAATGTTCATATGTTGTGAGTATCATATAAATATCATAGTTATGGGTGTATTATGATGACGAAGCATTATGAGAGTAATATAGTTATGTGAGCTTCAGTATAATGCAAGTAACCAATAGCCAACGTTTTACCGAACCCCTCTCTCCATACACGAAGGTGTATGATCAACGGATGAAGCTCAGTAAAAGGTACATTTCCATAGAGCATTCAATACCTCTCAGACAACAGGGTTCGAACCATCATCACATGTGTGAAAGCTGGGGGTGCTAACCCCCTTTTATAGTGTGAGACGAAGGATATTCGATTACGAATAATCGAATAGTTTTTTTTTTTCCACTTTATCATGGCCTCCATAGCCCAATAGCTGCTAGCATATCCACCTTTTTGTACTTATTATTCCAGTCGTTTCTGAGTCATAGGGACCTTAATATATCATATCATTCATATCACCAGCACTCTAGCCCTTCCTCTAAATTCATTGTTAATCATTCATTCAGTGTTAATCATTCGTAGCCATATTGTTTACTCTTAATTGCATTAGATATTCCATTTCGCTCATCATTGCATAACTCGAGGTTATATTAAACGAGCCCTTTGAGATATGAATCGCCTGATCTCCATATTCTAAATTGTGTGTAGTACCCTAGTCTGTTCTCAAAGTAAAGGGGGAACTATTTTTCGCACTGAGATATTAATGATCATTTAAGTTGTTATTTTGGCAGTAATATGGCATCACAATGCATGCTGCCATGACTATACTGATATAGCGATAGTATAGAATGAAATACAAAGGAAAATGGGTAATGTAGTACAAAGGGATGACAGGGACAGAGGAGGCAGAAGAGGGTAAGGGGAATATTGGGTGAAACAAATGGGAGAGGACCTACGAGAGAACAAAGGGGAGAACGAATGGGGTTGATGAATGGGAGGGGAACAAAGAGAAGAGGAAGAGAAGTAGAAAATAGGGTAGGAAAGAGAAAAAAAACGGCAGAATAAAGAGAGTGAAACGGGTGATAAGATAAGGAAGAAATAGGACGCAAAGGAGTTAAAGGAACTAGGGACACAGCTAAGAGGAGAGGCCAAGAGGAGGAAGACCAGAAGTGGGAAGTGGGAGCAATGGGGAAGATTTAAATAATGAGACAATATAATTCAGATGCAGCCCAGCCAATACCTCAAAAGCTGGTCGTTTTTGGAGAATAAGAGAGAGAGAGAGAGAGAGAGAGAGAGAGAGAGAGAGAGAGAGAGAGAGAGAGAGAGAGAGAGAGAGAGAGAGAGAGAGAGAGAGAGAGAGAGAGAGAGAGAGAGAGAGAGTAGGAAAAGTATCTGGTAATCTAGTGATAAGGCAACAGGATTACATCACTTCAAACACTATTTCTAGAATCGAATATCATTGTTGGAATGATGAATATTGTCCTGTCTTGTATCAAGTGGATGAGTAAATGAAAAATAACAAAACATGATCTATACAGACTCCCGGATTGTATCGCTTAGCGTTCCCTGACTGTAACACATTCATGGGGCCGTCCAGGATCGAGCGCATACGTTCGAATCCTGGTTGTGGCCGTTGGTCCACAGTCGACCCAGCTGTTCTGGCTCAGGCTATATCTATGGTTAATGGGAGGGCCTTGATTAGGGTCGCGGTGGCCGTGCCGTCTCAGCTAACATCAAAAGAAGAACGAATCTAAAATTCTGTGAATCAGCGAGGCTCCGCCTCAATGAAATAATGATATATTAATGCAGATTACGGGAAACATCACCTTGCTCTATGCTGCTTCTGTGAATGGTTGAGAAAACTCACATTTAACTATCTCACGAGACTGAATGAATGAGGGAGCGTATGATAAATCATTTCATTGGTCTAAGGAAGCTAGAACCCAAATCGTGCCTTAGTATGATGATACAGTAGGAGGGTTATTAACATACCCCGCTATATTATCAGGTCTGGATAGTATGACAGGGTATCACAAGACATAGACATATCGTGTGAACGCTTTAAGATGAATCTAGCGCACCTCAAATAGCACCACAAGGATTTCAGTATCACGAAGGAGGATTCGAAAGTCTTCTTCCAGAGGATACTCAAGGGCGTTATTCGTCCCTACGTTTTCCCCTGTAAAATCTACATATCTTATAACTCTGCACAAAACTTAGTTTCCTGAGTTTCTCGACGTGTCAACACGTATGAGACTTCCCGTTCCCCTCAAACAACGTACATCAGTCGTCGATAAATCCTTCTCTCTTATCTCTCTTACATGCCAAGGAATGCTGATGGTGCTGTAAGTGAGGACGGCTGTATTTACAACATAAAGTGGAGTTGTATATATATCCTTGGGGAGAGGAAAGAAAGAAAACGACCGAGGTATCTCCCGTTTGTCAGTCGTGTTTGGGGATGACCAGGGGCGGCAGAGTGGAGACTGGAAGACAATACAATCAGGAATGTTGACTCTCCAAAGACAGAAACAGAGGAGGAAAAGCAAGAGAAATATTTGTCTTCAAAGCCTCAGACTTGGGGGTTGTGGTTATAACCATGGCTGAAAAATGAAGGTGGATATGTAATATGTTTCATGTGAGAAACTTGAATGTTTTGACTCTGGAAAGGAAGAAAGTGGGAGGAGAAGGGAATGATAAAGTGAGCAAGTCTGCTTGGGTCAGTTCTATCGAGAGCGAAAGTCAAGGTGGCACTTTTGATGAGGAACGAACTGTGGAGCTACGTGAAGGAATGTGTGGAAATAGATTCAAGGCATTTGTGGTTCAGAATAAAAGTAGTCTATGAGAGGTGGGATAACAGTGCTTGTACCCTTGGAAATGAAATGAAGGACGGGGTATTTCGGGAGGACTTAAGCGTGAGAATTGATGCAAGGGACTGAATCTTAATGCTTTTGGTTCTGGATATGAGGATAGGTGATGCAATGCTTGAGGGTATAAGTTAAGGAGAAGGGGTCCCTGGAGTAAACAAATATGTGGGAAATACATATCGAGTTCTGTGCAGAGAGAGATAATCTTGATTGGGAATGTCTGCGTTAAAAAAAGGGATGAATATGTAGATAAATTACGATGAGTGAGATTGTGGGTCAAAAGGCATTATTGTATTATGTACTGATCGACAGGTGCTCAGAAGAGAGGTCATTCAATGTGACTGGGTTGCGTAGGGTAGCAGGCGGAATGGCTGAATTATTTCCTGGTGGAGGCAAGTGCAGAGAGTGAGAAAATGACATATTATGTGAAGGAAGTGGGAAAGTTAGTGAGTTGGGGAAAGTGCCGTGTGTTGAGATGGTAAAGGAGACTGAGAAACCAGGGAAGTGATCAGGGAAGCAGTGCTTCACTGTGAGGGTGAAATGTGTATTATGAGGAAGACAGGAAGTAGAAACATGAGAAAGGATAATGAGTGGTGGAAGGTGAAAGTTAAATCGCTATTGAGAGAAGATTAGGTGTATGGACGGTGTCTACAGGGAAGGAATAAAAGTAATTTGGAAGGGCATAAGAGAACACGGCAGAAAGTCATGGGAAAAAAAATATGGAGCTGGAAAGGAAGGTAGATGAGAGATTGAGAGGAAAACGCATCGAGGACATGAATCTAGAACATTAGATCTTTTCAATGATATCAACGTGAGGAAAGCAGGGGAGTAAATGGTGTCGAGATCCCTTGTATAAGGACAAAGGAAGAGAGAAGTAATGAGTGTTCGAACAGGATAAGAGTGGTGGCCAAGGATTTGGTTGCATGCACAGATCATATGACTGGGAAGGAACGATGTAGCTTTAAGAGTAGCAGAGGATGTGTGGACAAAGTGGTTTTGCTATGAAGAACTTTGAGGAATACTTGGAGGAAGAGAGGTATCTGAATGTTAAATTCATGAATGTGGAAAGATGCTACGAATGTTCGGAGGAAGAGGAGGGAGAGGAGGAGAAGGAGGAGGCGTAAACAGAAGGGTAAAGCGAGTGTTTGAGTGGAAGAGGAAGAGGCTGAGTGAACCTCGGTAAAGATGGGTCTGCATCAGGAATGTGTGATGTCACCAATGCCATCTAATTCTTTCATGGACTGGGTGACGAGGGAGTTAAATTCGAGTCGTGGAAAGAGGGGAGTGTCTAAGTTGGGAGTGGGGAGCTTAGGGAGGTGAGTCAGTTTCTGTAAATAGATAGCGTATCTCTGTTGCCATGCATTAGATAGACTTCCCAAAAGCTACGGTCAAAATTAGGATAGGCTTTGAAAGAAGTTAGGCGTTAATACGAACAAAAGCAAGGTAACCAAGTGCAGTAGGGAGGCGAGAAATAGCGGGAAAGGGCGAATCTGTATGAAGAGAAAAGAAATATATATATATATATATATATATATATATATATATATATATATATATATATATATATATATATATATATATATATATATATATATATATATATATATATATATATATATATATATATATATATATATATATATATATATATATATATATATATATATATATATATATATATATATATATATATATATATATATATACATATATATATGTAAATGTGAATAAGAGCAAGGTTATTAGGTACAGTAGGGTTGAGGGTCAAGTCAATTGGGAGGTGAGTTTGAATGGAGAAAAACTGGAGGAAGTGAAGTGTTTTAGATATCTGGGAGTGGATCTGTCAGCGGATGGAACCATGGAAGCGGAAGTGGATCATAGGGTGGGGGAGGGGGCAAAAATTTTGGGAGCCTTGAAAAATGTGTGGAAGTCGAGAACATTATCCCGGAAAGCAAAAATGGGTATGTTTGAAGGAATAGTGGTTCCAACAATGTTGTATGGTTGCGAGGCGTGGGCTATGGATAGAGTTGTGCGCAGGAGGATGGATGTGCTGGAAATGAGATGTTTGAGGACAATGTGTGGTGTGAGGTGGTTTGATCGAGTAAGTAACGTAAGGGTAAGAGAGATGTGTGGAAATAAAAAGAGCGTGGTTGAGAGAGCAGAAGAGGGTGTTTTGAAGTGGTTTGGGCACATGGAGAGAATGAGTGAGGAAAGATTGACCAAGAGGATATATGTGTCGGAGGTGGAGGGAACAAGGAGAAGAGGGAGACCAAATTGGAGGTGGAAAAATGGAGTGAAAAGGATTTTGTGTGATCGGGGCCTGAACATGCAGGAGGGTGAAAGGAGGGCAAGGAATAGAGTGAATTGGAGCGATGTGGTATACAGGGGTTGACGTGCTGTCAGTGGATTGAATCAAGGCATGTGAAGCGTCCGGGGTAAACCATGGAAAGCTGTGTAGGTATGTATATTTGCGTGTGTGGACGTATGTATGTACATGTGTATGGGGGGGGTTGGGCCATTTCTTTCGTCTGTTTCCTTGCGCTACCTCGCAAACGCGGGAGACAGCGACGAGGTATAAAAAAAAAAAAAAAAAAAAAAAAAAAAATATATATATATATATATATATATATATATATATATATATATATATATATATATATATTTATATATATACGTTCTGTCATCTGTGTCAAACACGAAATAAAATAGGTTGAATTTCTTGTTGTTGACACAGGTTTCACATACAACAAAGGACTGCAATACAGCGGAATTACCCTGGTCTCGCGCATTGTTCGTCATCCGTCACTGATCTTTGTTATGACTGTGTGATATTGACTCACACGACCATGTGGGAGGAAGGGACTGGGAAGTCCACCGGAATCCTCGTTATACACCCTGAGTCGTCACTTGTTACGTGCAAACAAGTACTTTTGTTATAACGTAATATTCATCGACCGACAAAGCTTTGTGCTAAGGAATGGCTCCCATCTGCTCACCACTTCATGGTTTGCTTCGTCGTCCCACATTATGTTTTGTTTAGTCGCTGAGAGGATATAGATGGTACTGGGTCTACAAATGTGAACGAATGAACAATAAAGATGAAAGAATATAAGTAAATAACATGAGGATCGAAGTTGGAAACTTAACTTCCAAGAGAAGTTAAGAAAACAAGCTGAGTGAGTACAAACCAGAGCGAGGCAAAGAGGATGAGGTGATGTGGAGGAAGTTTAAGAATGCATTATTAAAAGCTGCCACACGAAGGTATGCAGCTCCGCGTGTATAAAATTGTGGTAAGAGTCGGTCCTGTTGTGGAAAGGGGGAAATTTTCAGGGTAGGTGGAGGAGAAGAAGAGAGTTTTGCAAGAAGTTCAACCTGCTAGAAAATAAACAGCAAATGGAGGACAATGGGAGTAGAACAATGTAAAGTCCTGAATAGAAAAGAATATTAAAACAATGGTATACATAATTAAACAGAATGCAAGCAAGAATCTCCGGAGAGGAATGAATGAGAATTTAGAGTTTGATTAAAAAAATAGGTACGTGGTAGTGGAAGAGGGAGGTCCGTTGAAAGGGGGGAGAGGAACATAAGATATATCTAAAGGAGTACTAGAGAGAAAGTGGGAGTTGTAAGAGGAACAGAAAGTATCTTAAAGAAGTGAGAGGAAACGACTAGAGATGAGAAAGGAGATCAACAGATGTATGAGAGAGAGAGAGAGAGAGAGAGAGAGAGAGAGAGAGAGAGAGAGAGAGAGAGAGAGAGAGAGAGAGAGAGAGAGAGAGAGAGAGAGAGAGAGAGAGAGAGAGAGAGAGAGAGAGGAATACAAAGGAATACAGTAGAATACATTGGAAGTCTAACAGCAACAGACCACTGGATCCTTTCGAGGCCGTTTGCAATATTGGAAGAGATCAGAAACCCTTAGATTAGAGTGACAAAAGCTGGAGATATACAGAGAGAGCAGTAAAACTCGTGAAGACTGGGAAAGCTGAGGGTATAGATACGATGATGAGTTACGGGGCAAGGAGTGGAGATGTGGCTGCTGTGGACTGGATTCAGAGAGTGTGGAAGCGTGGAGTATTGGTCATGTGTTTCATGCTTGGACCAAGTTGTTCCACTGCATAAGGGAAAAGGGAGTAAAGGTGACAGTAAGAACTTTAATGAAAATGGCAAGGTGTATTGTAGGAGAGTGATATCTTTCTGGCAGGCTAATTGAATCCCTTATTGGTTAAGAACATAGTGAGTTTAGTCGAGTTTCTTGCACTTATACACGCTATAGAGAAAATCTTAAAGGCCAAATAAGAATGTTTACAGTGGATTCATAGATCTGGGAAAGGCATATGATAAAACGAATGGATAAGTTCCTTTGGGAGGATCTGACCCCATATGCTGTGCCTGGAAGAGTCTTGAATGCTATTAAGTGTTTTAGAACTGAAATAGTGTAGGTGTGTAAATGAGGGCTTGCGTGAATGAGGGGTTTGAAATTAACGTGGGAGTGTGTTAACGCTATATGATGGTGGCACGATCACTTAAGGATTTTATGTTTGGGGTGTGACGTGAGATTGGAGCAAGGTGGGGTGATGGCTGTGTAAAAACTTAATAACGTAGGAAGAAAAAAAAAAAGAATGCAAATTGCCACATTTGTCTTGTGCAGATGATAAAGGACATGATAGATTGGTGGTCGAGAGTTCAAACAGAGGGAAGGGTTTCTGATCCAGCAAACATCTCCAGCAAAGACGGTGATAAATGAAGGCTTGTGGTATCAGGGAGTGATATAAACCTCAAAGGAGTTGCTTGCCGGTGCACTCAGGATAAAAAATTACCTAGAATAGAAGCACCGCAAGTGTGTTGGTAGGGACGAGGGCCAACCTGCCATATCAGTTGACGATAATATACGGATATGTTTAAGAATAACAACATGTGATTGTAGATCATGAACAATGAAAGTAAAAGAAATGAAATGAGATTAACAATCTATGACACTTTATGCCATAGGTTGATAGATATATCATAGTAGTTCCAGCTAGTGCACCAAGACTACTACTTCATATGAACGAGGGTGCCATTAGAAGGTAACTTCAGTACAATTGAGGTGAGGATGATCATTTTTCGCATCCTCACTATGCACGTTGAACTACCACATCAACAGGAGGTGTGAGAAGGTGTTGCATAATGCCAGTGCCATTAGATGAATGTTCGAGTATAACCGCTCATTGCAATGCATATAATCTCCTAAGGGGAAATATATATATATATGTATATATATATATATAATAATATATATATATATATATATATATATATATATATATATATATATATATATATATATATATATATATATAAATATATATATATATATATATATATATATATATATATATATATATGTGCGTGTGTATGTATATATTCATGTAATAAAGCGCAAGTATTATGAATACATTCCACGAAAGAAAAAAATGATTCAGTATGAAACATCCGGCTGCCGCTTGCTGTAGTGAGAGATAATTCTAAAGACAGAGTCTCAAGCCAAAATGATATGTGTTAACAGTTAACCAACGATGTATTTTCTTCTTTATCATAATCATTTCCTTCTTTCTTTTCATCACATTTCCTTCTCTCTTTTCATCACATTTCCTTCTCTCTTTTCATCACATTTCCTTCTCTCTTTTCATCACATTTCCTTCTCGCTCTTCATCACATCTTCTTCCTTTTTTTCTTTCCCGCTTTCCCGTGGTTCTTCGTCCTTCAATTTACCTTGAGAGGAAAGTCATCGTCGGCAGAATTGTATATCATCGTCAGCTGACACAGTATCTATCACATGTTGAGGATCTTCCCTCTTCAGAGGAGTCCATTACATTCCCTGCTCCTGATTGCAGCGCTGCCTTGCGGATGCAGAAGCCTCACGAAAGGAGTTCGGAGCTATCTATATACTCGTGACATCTATGTAGAGAAAAGCACATCCAGAAACACTTTATCACGATTTCATCTCTATCTTACTCTTGCTGGATCCATGTCTAGTGGATTTAACCTAAGCCATAAAAGATTTGAAGACTTAGTGAACGAAGCGGGCAAGATTTTCCCTCCTCAGTTGTTAGTGAAATGGAAGGGAATATGTGGAAAGGAAAGTCCATGAACGGAGACAGGAAATATATATTGTCTAAGGACATACTGGGAAAAAAAGGGCAAATAAAACGACGCGTCTGGGAAAAAAAAGAGTTCTTTAATGTGTAAACATACTTGGAAAAAAGGGCACATAAAACGATGCGTCTGGGAAAAAAAAAAAAAGAGTTCTTTAACGCGTAAATAATACGATAATAGAGTTAGTTTTATTGTAAGCTAATTTTTCCCTCACAGTTAATGAAACCAATATTGCCAAAGATCTTGTGTTTCAATTGCGTATACTAAGGAAATGCATAGGGAAGGTATGACAGTGCTCTTGCAAATCATGGGGATATCAAATGTAGGTTCGGAGGCTTATTGCAATATGTGGAGGCTAATTGGGCCATTGGACTAATTTATAGTACTGGTTACTGCAACAGGTTAAACGGTGAACCTACGCAGCGCGTCTGTTTGTGAGCTCGGGTTCATGAAGTGGATTATCTGAAGACGAAGCAGTTCCGTTTCGTTTCGAAGCTGTGTCATGTTTTTAATGGATGGAGGAAACACCTCATTCCAAGAACTCCCTTTGAATTGTTCCCTTCCTCCCTTTTTAATCACCTTAGAAGGTTCGAAGAGATTAATCCTCCATTTTTTCTTAGAGAGAGAGAGAGAGAGAGAGAGAGAGAGAGAGAGAGAGAGAGAGAGAGAGAGAGAGAGAGAGAGAGGATCGTGTGGAGGCCTGTCGCTGAACCTGAGCTTCACAGAATGCTCGTCGTGAGCGTCGATTCCAAACAGCGTTTGTGATGCATTACGTAAAAAAACATAAAATCGTCCCCGTTGCCTCGGAAGGCATAAGACACCTCCTCCCATCTAGATTTTTATTGTTACTGCTAACTGGATTTGAGGAAGAGTACAAAGGCCTGTTATAACTTCCATGTGTGGGATTCATCCAGCTGTCAAGTGTGAGTGTTTGCTCTTTTCTTTTTTTATGTCCTTGCGAGACCCGAATGCTATATAGTGTTTTGAAGTGTCCTTGAGTTGTCGAGGGCCACAGAGAAAGAACATGTGTCTTAGAATTATCGTTGATACGCGAAGAAAGTTTTAAAGACTTTATGGTTGGTGAATTTAGCTTGACTCTTTGACAACCTCGTCGACTCTGGCAGTTGATAGGTGTAAAACGCAAACAACTGTTCAACCTTGTTGATGTCCGTCGGCATGTGTGTCCGATGGGGGTCAATGTGTCTAAGTATCTATACTAAGTTGTAATTAAAGTTCTTCTCCTGGGAGACTTGGTGACTTAAAGTTTAAGCTTAACTGCGTGTATTTTGAGCCTCTGGGCAGAATCGTGTGATGTCTTTGCTGTTATAACTACATAATTATGTTGCCTTTCTCACAGATTCGTTTGTGGTTCCTAAACATCAGAGATCAGTAGATGATGCGATTACAAAAAAAATCATATGTGTGATTCTAGATACAAGTAGACATGAGGGAAACATTAGGTGTATCTCGTTGATATTTTATAATCTGTTTAAAAGGGCCACAAATATGCATATCATTGACACGACAATGATGGTGTTGAGTATCCACTTTAGGGCATATTTCTTCTCTCATCTTCTCTCTCTGTCGATGACAACGAGAGGTACAATCATTTAGTTCGCAGCGTCTTGGCTAATCTGAACTGTTCAACTGAGGACAGTAAGTAGTTCGCAGCGTCGTGGCTTATCTGAACTGTTCAACTGAGGACAGTAAGAACCTATTTCAATAATTATGATCATAGAAGCTTTATGTGCTTCCATTTTAATCATGTAATAATGGCTCAGGTAACGGACAAATGGATTTCTTTTTTTTGTGTGTGTGTGTGTGTGATTTGATGGGCAGTGGGAGAGGAGAGAAGATTCACTGGCGAATATAAGTTGTTTTTCCATTCGTGATTTGATCTACAGCCGGGAGGAAAGATACACAGTTTTCGTATGACATATTCCATTCACTAAACAAACACACTTACACGCTGGGTGGCACCCGATATGAATATAAAGCAGGTTCTTTCGGGCCTGCCTCATCCCCCAGCTTGAACCCGTCCCCGTATTGTGGGGATTTTATGTATGTAAAAGGCACTTGCACTTGGCCGCCAGCCAAACAAGCAACACCCCGCTCCCCTTCCTCCTCCTCCCTCGCCACGACAGCACGGCGAGGTAGTTAAAGTAGCGTTGCGACCACAGGCATTATTAGAACACGCCATTCCACGTGCGAGTTATGCCAACTGTTACTGCGGACATAAAGATCGCATTTTTTTTGCTCTTTCTCTCCTTTCCACCTACGACTTGGAGGTCATCAAGCCATCAAGTCTCTTGCTTATTGCCTCAGTTGTACTACCAGAACTCTGAAGGTTAGAAACGAGATTTTCTTTTATCTATTTCAAGGTGAATGATTGAGAGATAGTTAGAATTTAACATTGAGTGAACTTAGTCATCCCCGATGCGTATTAAGTTGAGACATTGGACGAAAGGTTTACGCATAGAAAACGTGTTACGATGTGGAACTAGACTGATAAACAAGAGGATAACTAAAGGAATCAGGTTTCTGGGGGGTAAATAACTGTAAATATTTACATTTATTGTTTACTACTGGGAGGAAAGTGGAAGACTGACCAACAGAAATTAGTCTCAACACCGTTGGAGGTGTTCAGCACCGAGTGTGTATCTCTGTTCACTTGACACTGCAGGTGAAATAGATTAAAAGAAAATGGGTTTTCTTTTTCATATTCTTAGCATTATACCTGCGCGCTCGAACACACACACACACACACACACACACACACACACACACACACACACACGAGAACAACGGATGAACAGAGGAAGAAGAATGATAAGAAACCAAGTGAAGGATCTTATTAACAAGGTGGAGGATAATCTAAACCTTTTTCCGTAAATTTATCAGGATTATAACCCCCGTTTAAAGCGCATTCAGTCGGTTTAAGGGATTTGAGGCTGTAAAGGATGAATCAAAAGATATGCGAGATGGTAAGTGAAATGAGCCAGTATGTCGTTTCAAAGTGGAGGACACCATATCGACACCAGGGTTGGAGAAGAGCTTTTGGAAGCACTGACGTTAAAGATGAATTGTCTTTTCATGTTCTGAAAAAAAAAAAAACGGGTGCTGACTCGTTTGATAGATCGCTTGAAATAATGTTCAGCTTGACACTAGTTGAGGATGTAGCGCTAAGGGAGTGGAAGAGAGCAAACGTAAAGTCTGTTCATAACGATCAAGAAACTGCGCTGAACGAAAGTCATTCTGATGCTCTTTTTTTTTTTCTAAGATCGTCTGACGAGTAAGGTATGTAAGCTATTGTGAAATACATCATCAGAAAGCAAATGAGTGATTACTTGCTGAGGGGGAAATTGTCTGAGTGAGAGACACCATGGATATAGGTAGAGAGGGTGACGTATAATAAGTATCTTAGACTTCAGTGAGGCGAAGAAGTCCAGTTGAAGACAAGGGAGAAAGATGGATGGATTTTGTATGTTCTTGAAGTGCTAGCGGGTGTCGGACTTTGCACCACACGGTGAGGAACGCTGGATCAGGAACAAGGGAAAGTCACTTTCAATGGACAATAAAAAGAAAAGAGAATTACCTCAAAGGGAAAGGAACACAAGGACAAATTTTGAGAAGCCTTCTCGAAATAGTGTGATCACTAACTGTGTGCTTCAAGGTTCAGTCCTGGCACCACTGCTGTTCTTAATATATGTGCGTCACATGCCGGAAGGACGGGAATTCATACCTGTTATCTTCCAGGATGATGCCAAGGTAATTTATAGAAGTAAAGAATAACGGGGATTGATCAACTTACAAATGGACATAGGCAAAGTTCGTAGATGACCTGATACCTGGCTGATGAAACTCAACCCTCGGAAAGTATAGAGGATGGAACAAAACTTGTGGGATTATCATCCAAAAGAAAATTAGCTGCAGGAACCTGCATGTGAAATGGGTTTTTGAGTCGACGTTATAAGTCGCCTACTGTCAGTGATACCCTTAAAAAGAACTGTAAAGAGGACAGTTTGTCTCTTGCTATAGTATTAGAATCTTCTTTTTTAAGAACGTGGGTAAGGAAATGCTCAGTGAAGTATTCATAGAGTATATTGAAACTTAGATATATTCATAGAGTATATTGGACCATAGATAGAACACGCTCTGAAGTAAGCACAAAGAACTAATAGAGGTGGTGCAGAGGAGGAGAGCAACAATGAGGATATCAGGACTGAAAGCTGAGTGACACTGAGAGGTGAGGCAGAAGGGAAAGACAGCAAACTGAGCTGGGCCAGAGGAGAGTGAATCTCGATGGCCGCTGAAGCGCTGGAGAGAGAGAGAGAGAGAGAGAGAGAGAGAGAGAGAGAGAGAGAGAGAGAGAGAGAGAGAGAGAGAGAGAGAGAGAGACTACCGAACTCGCGGGTCTAGAAGACACCGGTTCGGTGCCTGGAGGCGTTGTCTCTCCTCTCTTGCTCTGAGAGGTCAGTAGTTAGGTCTCCTCCTCTCATCTCACTTTTGGTGGTTGTGAAAGTAACGGCTTCCAATTCCCCTTAACGACTTAACTTTTTTTTTCACCCCGCGAACTCCCATGGTAATAGATTATGGCGGAACGTATTATAATGCGTGTTTTCCTTTCTCTCGTCCAAAGAAAGCTGATGCGGGCTCCCGCGTGCCCTTATTTTATAGGGGTGGGATAATGATGATGATGATGATGATGGTGATGTTGTAGAGAAAAAAAAAGGAAAAATGTTCAGCAATAATCATACGTACGCGCTGGCATTTGCATCACAATTGCCTAAGCAAAATACGAATGATACAGCTCATAATATTCACCCTTCTGTTGATTCATTCTTATTGACTAGTAGCTGGCCATGCCACCCTGCCTCTCTAACAAGAGCGTCATCCCATTTTGCTGTCGACACCCCTCTTCATTTATCACTGTCAGAGCTTAGAGTTAAACCAACTTGTTAACCAAACCATCAGACTCACCTTCTAGTCTCTCTCTTTCAGCCGATAGAAGGGGAGTCATGAGGGAAGGTCGATTGTAACAGCAGCAGCAGCAGCGTATAGTACCAAACTACACTCATATCTGTTCTCTCTCTCCTCTCGTACATTATAATGCCCTACACTCCTTTATCTTCACCCTCTGTACTACAGTCAACTTAAAGGTACTTAAGTTTGCAAATGCCGTGTTATATCAATATCTTATTGATATCTGTATCTTGAAGATGAATGGCTTTTAACATGTAGAAGTAAGACATTTTTCCCATATGTGTCTTATGATTTGACGACGGGAAATCAATATGAAATATATCGATAAAGAATCTTCAAAAAAATGTAAGGGAATGAGAAATAGAATTGATAAAGGATACATATTTATACGTATACTTAAGCACTGCAGCAATATATATATCACCTCTTAGCTTGCCTGGTGTCAATCAAATAGGTTAAACCTTCTCAGCAGGTGTGTATCTCATGGGCCACATATGCAGTGAGAGCATATGTGATCTTAGGTTATGTCTTCAGCACAAGAAGCATTTCAAGATTATTTCAGCTGGTAATTTATGTACCTTCAAGAAGGAACAGACCTTCTTTGTTTCTGTGGTTACTTAATGTAGATATAGTGGCCTATATAAAGTTATGTTAGAGAAGTAAATACGTCGATCTATGGCACGCTGATTGACAAGGCCTGAGACACACACGACACTTGTGGCTCGTGTTGCCTGGCTGAGCGCCGACACCCACCAGCGCCCGACCCTGATTTAGCCGAGGTCAAGCTCCACGTGATCAAAC